>NC_053024.1:119485864-119630634 GCF_003073215.2 Triticum urartu
CAATACTTCATCAAGTTCTACTTTCCTCCCACTTACTTCTTTCGAGAGAAACTCTTTCTCTAGAAAGGACCCATTCTTGGCAACAAAGATCTTGCCTTCGGATCTGAGGTAGAAGGTATACCCATAAGTTTCTTTAGGGTATCCTATGAAGACGCATTTTTCCGACTTGGGTTCGAGCTTTTCAGGTTGAAGTTTCTTGACATAAGCATCGCATCCCCAAACTTTTAGAAACGACAGCTTAGGTTTCTTCCCAAACCATAATTCATACGGTGTCGTCTCAACGGATTTCGACGGAGCCCTATTTAAAGTGAATGCGGCAGTCTCTAAAGCATAGCCCCAAAAAGATAACGGTAAATCGGCAAGAGACATCATAGATCGCACCATATCTAATAAAGTGCGATTACGACGTTCGGACACACCATTACGCTGAGGTGTTCCAGGCGGCGTTAGTTGTGAAACTATTCCACATTTTCTTAAGTGTGTGCCAAATTCGTGACTCAAGTATTCTCCTCCACGATCTGATCGTAGAAACTTGATTTTCCTGTCACGTTGATTCTCAACTTCACTCTGAAATTCCTTGAACTTTTCAAAGGTTTCAGACTTGTGTTTCATTAAGTAGACATATCCATATCTACTTAAGTCATCAGTGAGGGTGAGAACATAACGATAGCCACCGCGAGCCTCAACACTCATTGGACCGCACACATCAGTATGTATGATTTCCAATAAGTTGGTTGCTCGCTCCATTGTTCCTGAGAACGGAGTCTTGGTCATTTTTCCCATGAGGCATGGTTCGCACGTGTCAAATGATTCATAATCAAGAGATTCTAAAAGTCCATCTGCATGGAGCTTCTTCATGCGTTTGACACCTATGTGACCAAGGCGGCAGTGCCACAAGTATGTGGGACTATCATTATCAACTTTACATCTTTTGGTATTCACACTATGAATATGTGTAGTAATACGCTCGAGATTCATTAAGAATAAACCATTGACTATCGGAGCATGACCATAAAACATATCTCTCATATAAATAGAACAACCATTATTCTCGGATTTAAATGAGTAGCCATCTCGTATTAAACGAGATCCTGATACAATGTTCATGCTCAGACATGGCACTAAATAACAATTATTGAGGTTTATAACTAATCCCGTAGGTAAATGTAGAGGTAGCGTGCCGACGGCGATCACATCGACCTTGGAACCATTCCCGACGCGCATCGTCACCTCGTCCTTCTCCAGTTTCCGTTTATTCCGCAGCTCCTGTGGTGAGTTACAAATATGAGTAACGGCACCGGTATCAAATACCCAGGAGTTACTACGAGTACTGGTAAGGTACACATCAATCACATGTATATCAAATATACCTTTGGTGTTGCCGGCCTTCTTATCCGCTAAGTATTTAGGGCAGTTCCGCTTCCAGTGACCCTTCCCTTTGCAATAAAAGCACTCTGTCTCAGGCTTGGGTCCATTTTTTGACTTCTTCCCGACAGCTTGCTTGCCGGGCGCAGCAACTTCCTTGCCGTCCTTCTTGAAGTTCTTTTTACCCTTGCCCTTCTTGAACTTAGTGGTTTTATTCATCATCAACACTTGATGTTCCTTCTTGACTTCTACCTCTGCTGATTTCAGCATAGCAAATACTTCAGGAATGGTCTTTACCATCCCCTGCATATTGAAGTTCATCACAAAGCTCTTGTAGCTTGGTGGAAGCGACTGGAGGATTCTGTCAATGACCGCGTCATCCGGGAGATTAACTCCCAGCTGAGTCAAGCGGTTATGTAACCCAGACATAGTGAGCATGTGCTCACTGACAGAACTATTTTCCTCCATCTTACAGCTGAAGAACTTATCGGAGACTTCATATCTCTCGATCCGGGCATGAGCTTGAAAAACCATTTTTAGCTCTTCGAACATCTCATATGCTCCATGTCTCTCAAAACGCTTTTGGAGCCCCGGCTCTAAGCTGTAAAGCATGCCGCACTGAACGAGGGAGTAGTCATCAGTACGTGTCTGCCAAGCGTTCATAGCGTCTTGGTTCTGTGGGACGGGTGGATCACCTAGCGGTGCTTGTAGGACATAATCTTTCTTGGCAGCTACGAGGATGATCCTCAGGTTCCGGACCCAGTCCGTATAGTTGCTGCCATCGTCTTTCAGCTTGGTTTTCTCTAGGAACGCGTTGAAATTGAATACAACGTTGGCCATTTGATCTACAGGACATATTGTAAAGATTTTAGACTAAGTTCATGATAATTAAGTTCATCTAATCAAATTATTAATGAACTCCCACTCAGATTAGACATCCCTCTAGTCATCCAAGTGTTACACGATCCAAGTCAACTAATCCGTGTCCGATTAACACGTGAGACGGACTAGTCATCGTCGGTGAACATCTCCATGTTGATCGTATCTTCCATACGACTCGTGTTCGACCTTTCGGTCTCTGTGTTCCGAGGCCATGTCTTCACATGCTTAGGCTCGTCAAGTTAACCCTAATTGTTTTTGCATGTGTAAAACTTCTTACACCCGTTGTATGTGAACGAAAGGATCTATCACACCCGATTAACACGTGGTGCTTCGAAGCGACGAACTGTAGCAACGGTGCACAGTTAGGGGAGAACACTTCTTGAAATTGTTGTAAGGGATCATCTTATTTACTACCGTCGTTTTAAGTAAACAAGATGCAAAACATGATAAACATCACATGTAATCAAATAATAATAGTGACATGATATGGCCAATATCACATAGCTCCTTTGATCTCCATCTTGGGGCTCCATGATCATCCTTGTAGATCGTCATACTCATCGACATATAAGTCGTGATTCCTTGTACAAGAACATGATCAATCTCATACATCACATATATCATTCATCACATCCTTTTGGCCATATCACATCACATAGCATACCCTGCAAAAACAAGTTAGACGTCCTCTAATTGTTGTTTGCATGTTTTACGTGGCTGCTATGGGTTTCTAGCAAGAACGTTTCTTACCTACGCAATGACCACAACGTGATATGCCAATTGCTATTTACCCTTCATAAGGACCCTTTTCATCGAATCCGATCCGACTAAAGTAGGAGAGACAGACACCCGCTAGCCACCTTATGCAACTAGTGCATGTCAGTCGGTGGAACCTGTCTCACGTAAAAGTACGTGTAAGGTCGGTCCGGGCCGCTTCATCCCACGATGCCGCTGAATCAAGATAAGACTAGTAACGGCAAGTATATTGAACAAAATCAACGCCCACAACTACTTTGTGTTCTACTCGTGCAAGAGAACTACGCATAGACCTAGCTCATGATGCCACTTTTGGGGAAACGTTGCAGAAAACAAAAATTTTCTACTCGTTTCACCAAGATCCATCTAGGAGTTCATCTAGCAACGAGTGATTAGATGCATCTACGTACCTTGTAGATCGCGAGCGGAAGCGTTCAAAGAACGGGGATGATGTAATCGAACACGACGTGATTCAAATCACCGATGATCAAGCACCGAACGGACGGTGCCTCCGCGTTCAACACACGTACGGAATGGATGACGTCTCCTCCTTTCTTGATCCAGCAAGGGGGGAAGAGAGGTTGATGAAGATCCAGCAGCACGACGGCGTGGTGGAGGATGCAGGGCGTCACAGTAGCAGGGCTTCGCCTATACTACGAGAGAGAGACGTAACGGGGAGAGAGGAAGCACCAAAGGCTGAGGTATGAAATCCCTCCTCTCCCCCACTATATATAGGAGGGCCAAGGGGGGTGGTGCGCAGCCTAGGAGATCCAATCTCCTAGGTGCGGCGGCCAGGGGAGGGTTTCCCTCCCCCCCCAAGGCACCTCGGGGTGCCTTCCACCACTTGGACTCCTCCGTGGTGGAAACCCTAGGCGCATGGGCCTAGTAGGGCTGGTGCCCTTGGCCCATGAAGGCCAAGGCGCACCCCCTACAGACCATGTGGCCCCCCGGGACAGGTGGCCCCACCCGGTGGGCCCCTGGGACCCCTCCGGTGGTCCCGGTACAATACCGATAACCCCGAAACTTGTCCCGATGGCCGAAACAGCACTTCCTATATATAATTCTTTACCTCCGGACCATTCCGGAACTCCTCGTGACGTCCGGGATCTCATCCGGGACTCCGAACAACATTCGGGTTACTGCATATTCATATCTTCATAACCCTAGCGTCACCGAACCTTAAGTGTGTAGACCCTACGGGTTCGGGAGACAAGCAGACATGACCGAGACGACTCTCCGGTCAATAACCAACAGCGGGATCTGGATACCCATGATGGCTCCCACATGCTCCACGATGATCTCATCGGATGAACCACGATGTCGAGGATTAATCAACCCCGTATACAATTCCCTTTGTCAATCGGTATGTTACTTGCCCGAGACTCGATCGTCGGTATCCCAATACCTTGTTCAATCTCGTTACCGGCAAGTCACTTTACTCGTACCGTAATGCATGATCCCGTGATCACCACTTGGTCACCTTGAGCTCATAATGATGATGCATTACCGAGTGGGCCCAGTGATACCTCTCCGTTATCCAGAGTGACAAATCCCAGTCTCGATCCGTGTCAACCCAACAGACACTTTCGGAGATACCTGTAATGCACCTTTATAGTCACCCAGTTACGTTGTGACGTTTGATACACCCAAAGCACTCCTACGGTATCCGGGAGTTACACGATCTCATGGTCAAAGGAAAAGATACTTGACATTGGAAAAGCTCTAGCAAACGAACTACACGATCTTTGTACTATGCTTAGGATTGGGTCTTGTCCATCACACCATTCTCCTAATGATGTGATCCCGTTATCAATGACATCCAATGTCCATAGCCAGGAAATCATGACTATCTGTTGATCAACGAGCTAGTCAACTAGAGGCTTACCAGGGACATATTATGGTCTATGTATTCACACGTGTATTACGATTTCCGGATAATACAGTTATAGCATGAATAAAGACAATTATCATGAACAAAGAAATATAATAATAATGCTTTTATTATTGCCTCTAGGGCATATTTCCAACATGTATCATGTATAAGATATATAATATATACCCGTGATCACCTCCCTAGTGATCACGGCCCGATAGTATAGCATGGCAGACGGACAAGAATGTAGGGTCACTGATGATAAACTAGCATCCTATACTAAGCATTTAGGATTGCAGGTAAGGTATCAACAACTGTAGCAACAATGACAAGCTATGCATCATGATAGGATTAACGGAAAGCAGTACCATGCTACACTACTCTAATGCAAGCAATAGAGAGAAGAATAGGTGATATCTGGTGATCAAGGGGGGGAGCTTGCCTGGTTGCTTGGGTAAGTAGGGGTCATGAACAACGTAGTCGACCGGGGCACCAGCAGCGGTGTCAGTCTCGTAGTCTACCGGAGAGAAGAGGGGGAAGAAACAATGAATATAATGCAAACAGATGCACATCAATGCATGACATGACAAGTAACGGTGCTAGGTGTGCCCTAACGCAGCAGGATGTGATACCGACGAAAGGGGAAAACAACCGGGAAAGTATGCCCGGTGTTTCGCGTTTTCAGACAGATGAACCAGAGGGGGAAAGTTGTGTGTTCGCTATGTTAGGGATGTGTGGTGGACGAACGGGCTGCGTTTTAGGATTCGTCTTGTCGTTCTGAGCAATTTTCATGTACAAAGTTTTTCCATCTGAGTTACGGTTTATTTTATATTAATTTTCAAAGTTTAAACAGTTTTCTGAAATTTCCTGGAATATTATTAATTCGAGAAAAAAACATAACAGAAAGGCTAGGTGCACCTGGTGCAGTGCACCCAGAGGTACACCAGTGTCCGACAGGTGGGGCCAGTCAACTGCTGATGCAGCAGTTGACTGGTCAACCCTTGACTAGTCAGTGGGTCCGGCGGGACCCGTACGCCTGTGACTCAGGGCCAGTTAATCAATTTTATTAAAAGTAACAGATTTAGTTAGAGGCCCTGACCCGCTGTCAGTGGGAGGTTAGGGGTTAAATAAGTGGGGGTTAGCACCTAAACTAACTAGCTGGGCCCACCCGCTGGTTTAACCAGCGCACACCGGCGGTGGCGTACAGAGGTGATGGGGATCGTCGGACGCGCGGCTCCGGCGACCACTTGGTCAACCGAGAGCGGCTACGAGGAGAGGGCGACGGCGCGCGTCGAGGAGAGGCCACCTTGGGTGCGGGCATGGCCGGAGGTGGTCTACGGCGATGCCGGCGTCGAGGCCAGAGGCGCGGCGAGCGAAGCAGGGCGCGGGGACAAGGAACGCGGCTGGTGCAGGGGGCGTGTGTGCGGGCGAGGCGAAGCGCGAGCTGAGGCGCGGCGGCAGCGCTGACCATAGCGGCTGCAGCAGAGCAGTATAGCATGGCGGCAGCGGCGGGGCGTACACCACGGCGAGTAGCCGCGGCAGCCGGCGCAGTCGGAGCACATGGGCAGAGAGGCAAGGGGGCGCCCCGGGCGCAGGTAGGGGTGGTCAGGGGGATCTGCAGCGGCTTGGCCTGGGCGCGCGCGGGCGCTAGGCGATGCCGAGGGAGGCAAGCGCGCAGTGGGGGGAGCGAAGCTCCAGGCGCGGGCTCGGATGGATTCGGCGACGGCGGGCACACCGCTGGGTACGCACGGCGTGGCCACCGCGGCGGGCGCGGGGCACGGGGCATGTAGGCGGGGTGCGGGCGGAGCGCCAGGGGCTAGCGGCGAGCGCGGCCGAAGGGCGCGGGCGCGCGGGTATGAGCTTCGGCCACGATAATTTTGGCGCCCTACAGCGGAGAAAGTGGAGGGGAGGAGGGGGAATCATCTACGGAGCTCACTGTGGAGCACAAGGTGGCTCGGTGAGCGGCTTAGGAGCAGCAGAGGAACCCCGACGACCGGAGCAGGAAGAAGTGGTCGATCCTGAGGCTTGACGGTGCCCCGGCTCTATCCGGTGCACGGGGAAGACGAAGACGACAGCTGCGGATCTCCTGGACGTCTTCCCGCGCGAGGGCGACGACGGTGGCCGCGGTAATGACAATGACAAATGCAAAACTTGTCTCAATAAATATTATGCCATATTTAGCACTGTCATAAAAAGTTTGAACCTTATTTGAATTCATTTGAATTTTGTTTTAAATAGAAAAGATCTATTTTGGGGCTGTTTGGTCCAGTTTAAAATAGGTTAATGGCATTTTAATAAGTCAAATAATGTTGGTTTATTCATGACCATTAGTTAGCAAATTTGTCCAACACAGTGAACATTTTTTTACTGTCTGAAAAAATAATTTATTTGATTATATTTTAAATCTGGAATTGGCTTTGATTTTTATGCAGTGGCAATTTGGCTTAGTTAAACTTGATGACGTGGCACCATTAGTGTGAGGTCACTGTAGCTTAATTATCTGAGCGTCACAACCGAGGTGTCTGCAAAATTCCAGATTGTCACATAATGAAGCGGTGGACAAAGCAAGCTAGGTCATCTACTTTCAACAATAAGTTGGAGAAATATATCGGTGACACAAACGAGGAATCAAGATCATTTAGGCACCAGCTATTATATTTCGCTGCAATAGATATAGTGAATGATGCTGAGATTGATCCAGATGCATTTGCAATTGCAAAGTCTAATTTTACTCGCTGCAAGAAGGAATTACAGGAGCACAGACATTCAAAGACAACTACATGCCAGGTAGGATATGGATCAATCCCTGAATTTGAAGTAAGTACACATTCTGGTGTTCAACAGGAAAGCAATGAAGGTTGTAGGATCTAGAAGTAGATGTGTCTAAAGGGGGGGTGATTAGACACTTCGTGCTAAAGTTGCAATTTTTAATCCTTTTCGGTTCAAGTGGAGTTTAGGCACAATTTCAATACACACAATACATATCAAGCAAGCATGCAAAGAGTATATGAGCAGCGGAATGTAAAGCATGCAACTTGCAAGAATGTAAAGGGAAGGATTTGGAGAGATCAAACGCAATTGGAGACACGGATGTTTTTCCCGTGGTTCGGATAGGTGGTGCTATCCTACATCCACGTTGATGGAGACTTCAACCCACGAAGGGTAACGGTTGCGCGAGTCCACACAGGGCTCCACCCAAGGGCAACGGTTGCGCGAGTCCACGAAGGGCTCCACCCACGAAGGGTCCACGAAGAAGCAACCACCCACAAAGGGTCCACGAAGAAGCAACCTTGTCTATCCCACCATGGCCATCGCCCACGAAGGACTTGCCTCACTAGCGGTAGATCTTCACGAAGTAGGCGATCTCCTTGCCCTTACAAACTCCTTGGTTCAACTCCACAATCTTGTCGGAGGCTCCCAAGTGACACCTAGCCAATCTAGGAGACACCACTCTCCAAGAAGTAACAAATGGTGTGTAGGTAATGAACTCCTTGCTCTTGTGCTTCAAATGATAGTCTCCCCAACACTCAACTCTCTCACATAGGATTTGGATTTGGTGGAAAGAAGATTTGAGTGGAAAGCAACTTGGGAAGGCTAGAGATCAAGATTCATATGGTAGGAATGGAATGTCTTGGTCTCAACACATGAGTAGGTGGTTCTCTCTCAGAACATATGAGTTGGAATGATGTGTGTGTTCTGATGGCTCTCTCACTGAATGAGAAAGAGGTGGAGGGGTATATATAGCCTCCACACAAAATCCAACCGTTACACAGTTTTCCAATCTCGGTGGGACCGAATTAATAAACTCGGTCGGACCGAAAATGTAAACCTAGTGACCGTTAGTGATTTCGGTGGGACCGACTGGATCAACTCGGTGGGACCGATGTGCTAGGGTTAGGGTAAATCCAAAACTCGGTTTGACCGATTACTTAACTCGGTGGGACCGATTTGGGTAATAAGTGAAACTGAGATTTGGCCAAGCAAACTCGGTGGAACCGATTGCATATCTCGGTGGGACCGAGAATATTGCAATGGGTAACAGAGAGTTTGCAAGCCCATCTCGGTGAGACCGAGATCCCATCGGTGAGACCGAGATCCCATCGATGAGACCGAGATCCCATCGGTGAGACCGAGATGATTAGGGTTTGGCAGTGGCTTATGACAAGTGAAACTCGGTGGCGCCGGATAGGAAGAATCGGTAGGACCGAGTTTGGCTTAGGGTTTAGGTCATATGTGGAGGTGGGAAAGTAGTTGAGGGTTTTGGAGCATATCACTAAGCACATGAAGCAAGAAGCTCATTAAGCAACACCTCATCCCTCCTTAATAGTATTGGCTTTTCCTATGGACTCAATGTGATCTTGGATCACTAAAATATAAAATGAAGAGTCTTGAGCTTGAAGCTTTAGCCAATCCTTTGTCCTTAGCATCTTGAAGGAGTTCCCACAACCTTTAGTCCATGCCACTCCATTGTTGAACTTATCTAAAACATGCTAGATAGAAGTGTTAGTACAACAAGAGATATGTTGTCATCAATTATCAAAACCACCTAGGGAGAACTTGTGCTTTCAAAGGTGCTGAATCATGTCTTCAAATAGTTGATACTGCAAGAAACATTTCAATTCCGGTTTCTTCAATTCTTGCACCTGCCATAATGAAGAGGAATGGTAGACCTTTAAATAAAAGGTACATGTCTAGCATGGAAGCAAACATCAAGAAGAAGAAACGTGGGAAAAAACTAGACCCGAAGAGCAAACAAGCTGGTGGTGTGATGGGTGTTGTCCAGTCAAGGTTTTGCAGCAAATGTAGATCGCCAACACACACGATCAAAGATTGTCCCCAACTATATTTACCTCAATGTTCTTTGTTTGCGTTATGTGCTTCAAAGTATTTGACTAATGAATTGTGTACTCATGAGAAACTTGTATCTATGCTTCGCTGAACTAAGTTACGTCGTGTGAACGTTAGTACTTATAAATCAATATTTTGCTATAATCTTCGTAATTTGATAAGGATGACTATTTTTCATCATTGATTAATATTTGATGAAAAATATGATATCAATTTTAATTTCATAATGAATGGCTGTAATGTTTACAATTTATATTCATTATATATTTTCCATTCGGGAAAAAGTTTGAAATATTTTGAATTGTGAATATTTGTGAAGTAATAGTCAATAATTCGAAATGAAGGGTACCCTTGTTAGAAATATGTGTATTCACATTTTCACCATTTAGGTATATATTGTTGTTTATAGATTTTTTGTATTGAATGTTTTCCTCTATTTTAAAATAACTAGTACTTAGCAGCTATATTAACATTGACATCACTTATTAAAAGGCTTTGCAGGATATGCCGATAATTAAAGTTTGTAAGTATGCTCTATTGCAATTAATTTCTTATAGTGAACTATTAAACATTTCATTAATAATTTGTTCCGTTTTTTCAAACGTGTAACTTAATTGCAAACGTAAAATTCCTTGTGGTAGGAATTAGTGTTATGCATCTTGTTTATCTATTTCAAAATAACGATAATGAATGATTTTTTCATTAATGGTTTTGTATACATTCATCTTGATTATTTTAATTATCTAATTCAGAATAACGAAACCCTTAATCATATACATTGTGCTTTATTTTTTTCAATTTTCATTGTTAATATCTGTGTATTATGTTATGTATTTAAATTAAAAATATTGAGTTCAAGATGTAGTTTCATTATTTCACTACTATTTACTTCATTTTCACTTACCACGAATATGTTTGGTTAGGTGAAATGAGCATATAATTCCACTTTCAATTTTCAATTATCATAAAATTGCATTTTAGGGTGTTATGCCTTATGAAAGATTTTGACACTCATAGTTAAGAATTATGTTACATAAATGTAACGTACTAAAGTTTCTATTTTCACAGTTGAATTTTGTATAAGTTATAAGCTTAAGTAAATTCTATTTCAATAACGCACTACATTACATAATACTTTATGCAAACCCCAATAAGTTCAACATCTCAGGTAGTTTTACTTAGTTATCATTAACTGTCTAGTGGGGAAGAGATGAGATTTCAGTTGCAAAATAGTGAATGGATATGAAATATGATTCAAATATAACAAACATACAAGTAGGATAAAACAGATACATCGACTCATTTCAAATAAAATTGATATGTGAAATGTTTTCAATAGTATTTAAGCTGGATTTAATAAGTTATACAACTAATAAATCTCATAAAGTTTCACAATAATATACGACATCAAAATGTCATGCTGAAAATTAAAATATAATTTTTTAGGCTTGTTTGTCTCTGTTTCTTCCAATTGTGCAATTCAGCTCTTGTGATCTTCCCCTAATCATCAATTGTTTCCATGTAGGAATTGGGTATTGTTCCATGGTTTCCTTTAATGGACAACATCTCATACAACTACAAAGGCTTGAAGGACATTAAACTTTCCTGCACAAGAAGGAACATGCAATGGAATATTAATAACATGCTACATATTTGCAGAAATGTATAAGGACAGAAGTTGTATCTATTTTTAGAACTACTTGCGTGTAGCTTCCAATAATTTGGTCTCCATGGAAATCCCTAATGGATATAATCGTCACCAAACCCGAGTCCTCACTGTACAACATATTCACATTAGTCTAAATTCTTGCTCATGTGGTAAGGCATTAAAATAATTTTAGCAATAGTACCTATTAGCACCGTGAATAATAGGCTTCAAGTATTTTGTGTCCCATGTGGTAAAGTCAACTTCCCATCTAGAGTAAAGCTCTTTCACAACTGTTGTCATTGTGCAAAGAATTTTGTTGACGTTTTAATCATCCATCTTCTTCAGTTCAATTTCATTTGATCGTACCTACATCGGGTCAGCAACATGTACACATTTTAGCATAATGTCAAGGAAATAGGAGCACCATGTAACATTCACTATCTGCACAGAGATTAATAGTTTAGTTAGTATCACAAAAGTTTGTTCCTCATTTGGTTCTCTATCTTCAAAATATTAAGCTAGCAAACATATATATATATATATATAATGCATGTGAAAATTCTTACGGTTCTGCACTCCGATATATCATATAATACTTCAATCTTCCTAAATTGGTCAAGCACAGAACGGTTGGACATAACATTCTCATTTGCTAGAAACTCATCTGCATTCATTTTATGAAATTTCATTACGTACTTATCATTTTACAAGATCAAAGATTATGAGTAATAATCTAATGGTAATATATATAACTTGTTTTTTCTTTGGAAACTTACAGCGAAGTCAGACTCCAGTATATGCCTACACCTTTGCTTCTTGGAAGTGCCATACATCAACATTTCAAGTTGAACCAGTCTCCTGATACATAAATCAAATACTTCGTAGCTGAATGTTTTGAAGAGTACAAGTGTATCCTTCAATTCATTGCCTGTTACCTCGATGTACCTTGGTTCGTAATGTATTATCCAGCACCTGTTATACAGAAAAAAAATATTAGTATTGATAAATATTTATATTATGGGTATGGCATTCTTTACATTAAGTATACTTACACTTCATTTTCCTCTTGCTTGCTGTGTAGTACCCAATTTTATAATGTAGCTAGCATGGCTGATGATCTTTTTAGCATAGTACTACCGACAAGCACATGATTAATTGCCAATGGACCGTTGCTTACTTTAATTTTCTCAATAGGTGAGTCTGTGAACTCTGCTTCCAGTGCTCTTGCATTTAAGTTCAAGATATCTTCTCTCTGGAACAAATGGAACGCAACAGCTATTTCTGACATCTGAGTAGCCACTATTGCTAGTGGAAGTTGATTTGGTGGTGTTTGCACATTATCAAATTCCGCACATGTAGTAGAACAGGGTGTTTGTAGTGCATTAGGTGTTTTTCTTGTTGCAATCGATATTTCCTGAAAGAAATAATGTACTAAATGAATGAGATTAAAATTTATATTAAAGTTGGAAACAACATATGTTATGTTATTACTGAAAGTAACATGTATTAAAATGTAATATATTATTTACAGTTCATCATATGTGAGACCTAATTTTTATATGAACCAGAGAACTAGGTAACTGTACTATAATAAGTATAAATAAACATAATATATAACATATATCAATGCTGAAAAATGCATTATAAGTTCATATCTCTTACCAGTAAATCCAATTTCAAACATTTTGCTTCTCGATGAGTCAATTTTTTGGAAGTGCCTGGAACATTTATTAAAAAAACTGTTAGCATGTCTTACTCAGTGCATCAGTATTTTGGTTTATTTGAGAAGTACTTACAATCACTGTTAGAATCTGCTCCACTATATTCACTTCCAGAATGCTTTAGACTGTTTCTGGACTTTGGTGGACCTTCAGATTGAAGTTCTGTTGCTGGGCTATGGTCATGAAGCCTTTTCGCTAATTCAAGGTTATCATTTAAAATGATTTCCAATAGATTGTCTATCTTTGAAGATATATTTTCCCTTCCTGATGTTGTTAATGCAGGGTTATTCACCTGACCGGCCAAATTAACAATTGGCTGTGCAATGGCTTTAAACTCAGTCAGATGTCTTACAATCCTAGCACTGTGCCATTTAAGATCAATTATTTGAGGAATGGATAGCTGATCAAACAAATCGTGTTAGCAAATATAGTTGTTGCCTATCAAATTTTCAAAAAAAATTCAATTTTTATAAATTCATACCTTCTTCAGGGTTGTTACTTGTACGTAAGAATCATGGTAAAGATTCACTGGGCGCTTTCCATGACTTGTATTGTTTACTGCTGCAGGTTTGCCTGAAACTATGTTTGGTATAAATGGAGGTTTCTTCATGGGAACAGTTGCAAATTTTGATTGACTTCCAGCCTGGTTACGAACAATATTTTCTGTTCTTTAAGGACTTAATCTAAGAATCATACAAAAAAGTTTGACGAGTAAGAAAAATTCAGAGATATAATGTGATAGGTTACTAGACCACATGTTAGACATACATGAATACACAATAGAGAAGGAATTTACTTTCTATTTCATATGATACTTAAATATCAATTTTATATGATAGAACACGTGTTCTTGTTTCATAATAGTAAAACATGTGTTTTTTCTAATATCATATTTAATAGTAACATATTGTATATTTCTGAAACATGTGTTTTTGTATACTGCTATAAAATTGAATATGGTAAGTATAAACGTATTCCATAATAGTGGAACATATTTCATATTTCAAATTACTTAAACGAAAGAGATTGAGATGAAGAATAACAGTACTAAATTTCATATTTCAAATTTCACTTAACAAATGAGATATATGTTATATTTTCAAAGAGGTTGCAATCAATTGTACTGATTTTCATATTTCATCTTGGTCAAACGTGAATATAGAAATTAATATTACAGATAAATGAAAATTTTAATATCATAAGTATCATATTCCATTATTTGGATATTAATAGAATGTATGTATCATAATTTGATTGCAATATAGAAGGGCTTAAGCTGAGAATCATAGAAAAACATTTTTGATGAGTAAGACAAATTTAGAGAAATATATGTGATAGTTTACTTATTATATTTTCACCTCATTTGATCTGAATGAATGATCATCAGCCTTTTGCCTCACAAGTTCTATCATCTTTGATATCTTCTCACAGTCAAATGCAGAAATAGTAGGCACTACATAATCAGGTATATTTAGAATTCGAAGATTGAGACTGTCCAAAATGAAAGCCTGTCATATTTTTTATAAATTACAACAATTAGTTTCCTTGCATTAATAAATAATCAAATGAAAAAATAATAAAATAATTCTGCATCGTGCTTCTGTCAATGACATTACCGACCTGCAACAGTAGTGGGCAACTCGAAACATATTTCACACATTTTTTGGTCTTCAGTTCATACTGAGCTTTTCTGGCTGCATTCATAATTTCATCAATTGCTGCTGAGCAAAAGTTGTATGATGGTATTTCATTTGGTTTTAGTAGTGAACCCGAGAAATACTTAGCTCCGTGATTAGCACTGCTACGAGCTATTAAGAAATATCCCATTATGAAGCAGACAAAAGAAGTCTTGAATTGGTCAACCTGTGTTGCATCCATACCATTTGGGTACTTCCTGGTTATTATAGTTTCAGCCACCTTCAAACTGTTCATCTCTTCAGGGTCGTATGTAACAGATCCCATTGCTGGACGCAAGAATTTGATTTTTCTCGTCTACTGATTGGCAGTCCAGTCCTCTCAATAAGTTCGGACCCTTTGGTATTCTTAGAATTCCGTGGACATCATCATTGGTTATTGTCAACGAAACTTTATCATTGATTCTTATTGTTCTAGTATCAGGGTTAGTGTTGCATACCATCACTGTGAACTTTCGATCTAACTTGTTTATTTGTGGAAGGTCCAACAGTCCTCCAAAATCCATATCTTTCACAATCTTCCTTTTACAATTGTCAAACTTGTTTATAATTGCTGCTACTTTTTTGTAAGAACTTCTAGGAGTTGCTGCATCACATTTTGAAGCATCGGAATTTTTTGAATCATTGGAATTCTTATCTGAACTATGATCATGTCCCGACATGTTGTACCAAATCCTACATTCGCAGAGTAGGTAACAGGTTAATTTTAATATTTTAATATTGTTTCTTTGACTTTGAAGAAACTTTGTTTCATTAATTTCTTCAACATGCAGTACTGGTTATGAAATGTACAAATATGGGAATTACACATTTTGTTATGCATATCACTTCTTGTCATATTGTTATACATGGTGAAGTAAATTATTTCATTATTTCTGTCACAATTTCATTCGAATATGTAGATAATAATATAGAATTTTGCTAACTTGTGAAATATATGTAAAAAACACATTTTGTAGTTATTCACTACAAATAAATATACATAGCAGTACATAGGTAATTCGTAATGTCTTCACTACATCCATGTTTAATAATATAATGTGATTTGTACTTATTATAATAGTGAAATATGTTTTTCAAATCACAAACAAATAAAATTATATTTATCAATTGAAAACATGAAACATATTCCAGTCAACTGTTCTAGCAGGTATTGAAATACTATATCAGATAATTAAGATGTTTCATTCTTGAATATAAACTACGCTAGTTTGCAAGGATTCAAGAAGTTTGCTTCGATGGTCGAACTATACATATTGGTAGAGAATAGAGTGGAATATAAGGGTAAGTTGTGGTCATACTAAACAGGAATTGGTTCGAAGAACCCAAAGAAACTTTTATAGATTGAACATCATGAGAAAGAAACCTTACTAACTCTGTTTGTTCAAGAATCCAGTCCTTTTTTAGATCATTACAAGAAGAGTAGACAATGTAATCCCCCTGATGATGAAATGGAGATTGGAAGAGAAGTATTACTCTTCCGCTGATGCAGTTGAGAGCTTGAACCAGAACATCAATGGCGATTCACTAAGAGCTCTGCGTGTTGAGTGCTTGGATGGCTGTGATTTTGATGTATGGGCAGAGGTAGTGGGAGAGATGGGTTGAATAGTACCACGCGTGCTGAGACAGAAGTCATCCCCTCGTTCTACGTGATGGATTTGACAACACAGTCCACCGTATTAATTGTTAGCACTATTCAACAGTAGACATGTAAATTTTACACATTGGCCACTTTGTTAGAGGAGATATGTAAAGTTCTAAAGGCAGTATAGTAAAACAGTAATAACATACATGTGACCGAATCAGAATAGAGCAAACAGTCAACCTTCTAATTGGAAGGAGGTGTTATATGTGAAAAAACTTGTAGGAGTGAAATGAAAAAACACTACTGTTGGGGGACTATTAGGTATGACCCGCCCAGGAGGGACCGGGTTAACCCAATGAAGATATACCACGATGAAGCCCAAGGTCACATGGGGATTTATAGATAGGCTTAGTAGAGGGCCCAGACCCAAAGGCGGCTTAAAGCCCATGAGTATGAACCGCCATATATGTAAACTTGTATTGTAAGGCATATGTAAAAGGTCACCGAGCAGGATACGTCGTATAAGCCGACCGGGACTCTGAGGGCCGCAGGGCATTTACCCGTGTATATAAGGGGACGACCTAGCGGCGGCTTAGAACAAGAAACAACAGATCGAGAGCCGGGTCAAGCATATTCGCTCCCTGCTCGTCAAAACCCTAGCAATACCAACTACAAACTAGACTAGGCTTTTACCTTCCTCGTAAGGGGCCAAACCAGTATAAACTCTCCGTGTCCTTTTTCCTGTTTAACCCCTTTAAGTTAACCTCAATGCGATGGCTCCACGACTAAGTCCTCGCACTAGGACATCTATCGTGACAATTCCACGACAGTTGGCGCCCACCGTGGGGCTATCGCACGATGGTTTCGAGTTCTTAAAGGGCAGCTTCAAAGGGATCAAGGGATACACCGTGGGCCGGATGACCAAGAGTCACCGCGGCAAACTCTACATTGACAACGCAGGCTGGGGCCCCGAGGCCGGCTCAATTGAGTACGGGTACCGGGTCCCCTTTGGTGGAATCCACGTCTTCATAGGCAAGATCGGTGAACCGGGCTCAGCGTGCGAGACCCGCCCGGGTTCGGCCTGCCATGAACCATGCCTTTGTGGGATTTATCCACGGAGAGGAATCTGAAGATAGGCTAGAATCTGGTGATGAGACCGTCGTTTATTCTGATGGCGAGTCATCCACCGGTGAGACAGAGTCTTTGTATCAACTGCCAGATGGCCGGCTTGGGGGTGTTCCGATGGCGACAGTATTCCGGACCCTCGTGAGCCACCGAATCGGGTTGCAATTTTCATGACCGGTACACAGCCCGTACAACACTCATCAACTGTGGCGGAGCTGGTTTCCGGATCAGGGGCGGCAGCGGATGCCGGGGCAGGAGGCCCTGAGCGCCCGCCGGCTCAGGCTTTAACTGATTTGTTGGATAAATTGACGACGCTGTTAACAACGGTGGTTAACCCGGCGGATCAAGATCAGCACAATGCGGCGATCACAAAACTGCGTGACGAGATAGCGCAGGCCAAGGAGGAGTTAAACGCTGAAAGTGCTAGGATGGCCGAGGAGCGGACCGCTTTGGATGCCCAGTCACAACGGATTCAGGCGGAGTCGTACCGGCTCATGTTGGATCAGAATGCTTCAAACGATGTCATGAGGAGAAGGCATCAGACCCGTCTGCCGTCGGTTTACGAGGCAAGGAATCTTTTTAACATGCCAGGAGCAGGAACCAGTAACCCGGCGGGGGTAAACCAGACCGAGGCACCTGGGACAGGGATGCCGGTTTAGCCGCGCATAGTAGATCCATGTCAGAATAATAATCCGCCACAGCACGTGCCAACGCCATCGGGTCATTATTCAAACCCTTTGGATAATATGACCGCTGCAGCATCTCAGTTGGCAGCTATCCCTGTTGAAGGTGAATCGCCAGTAGTAGTTGAGACACGGAGGGCGAGTGATCTTCTTCAGACAGCGCTGGTTCAGCAGCAGGCTTACTCTTACAGCCGTGATCGAGTCCATTCTACCCCTCGCCTAAGCCAGAGTTATAGCAGACATCTCGATGAGCCGGCTGTATCAAGCAGTGGGCGAAACCATAACCCGCCCCGTGGGCATGACCCAGCAGGCGGCGATGCAAATGCTTAGGACGTGGTGGATCAAGGTAGAGCTCGTCGAGAGACCGAGATGGCGGCTTAGTATGCGGCTCGTCAACCAACTCCGGTTCGTCCGACCACCTCTGTGGAGCCAGGTGTAACCTTTAGAAACCTGGGCATGCCATGCTTGGTGCCGGATCTATGTAATGAGCATCTGCCCAAGGATTTCAAAGGACCTCGCAAGGTGCCAAATTATACAGCTGATTTAAATCCTAAGGCATGGATTGAGTGTTATGAGATGGCCATGGAATTGCTGGATGTCAGCGAGGCTGCGTGTGCTAAGTATTTTCCCCTGATGTTAGAAGGAACGGCATGCACCTGGTTGAAGGGGCTTCCTGCTAATTCCATCGGGTCCTGGGCTGAGTTGAAAACCTGGTTTATCCAGAACTTCAAAGATACGTGTAAGCAGCCCATGTCGATTGTGGATCTGGCCGCTTGTGTTCAGGAAGAAGGTGAATCAACAACCCATTGGGTGCGCCAGGTCTCAACGATCTTGCACTCGTCGGATTGCATCAATACCGACTCAGCTGTGTTGATGTTGGAAAACAATTGCCGCTTCACATCCTTGAAGCAGAAACTGGGGCAGCTCAAACATCACTGCAATGACATGGGGACACTCATGGCGGCTCTGGTTAAATATGCTGACTCTGATAGTACCAAAGACCATGAGTCTGAGGATGATAAGGCAGGAAAGGGGAAGAGAAGCAGCAATGCTAAAGGACAGCAGCATAACCCGGCGGCGAATCAAGGAGGTAATGGTAAGAGAAAAGCTGATAACAGCTTGGACATTGTGGAAAATACCAATGCACATAATAATGGCCAGGGTCGTAAGGGTAGACCACCCCCACAGACCGGAGGATCAGGTATTAATCTTGAGAATATGTTGAATCAGCCCTGCCCAAGGCATGGTACGCGACAGAGACCGTCTACTCATCTCTGAAAGGATTGTTTCATTATGAAGGAGTTCAAAAATTCAATTTCTTTTCAAGGCAACCATGGACCGTGTGGCGGTCCAGGATCCGGTTCTCAAGGTCCGGTTTATGGTGGCGGCGGTTCAAACTCTGGGTTCCAAGGTCATCAAGGTCATCAAGGTAATCAAAGCAATCAGGGTAGCTACCATCAACAGTTAGGTCAGGGGAGTCAGCAGCAGCAATCCAAGTATCAGAGTAACCTGAAACAGTTGAATAGTGGGCAGTACCACGTCTTCACCACGAGTTTGTGTAAACGAGATCAGAAGCTTCATAAAAGGGCAGTAAACTCTGTTGAACCGTCAGTACCCCGTTACTTGTGCTGGTCTGAGCAACCCATTGTGTGGAGTCAAGAGGATCATCCACCCAGGGTTGATAATCCGGGTCATCTAGCATTGGTGGTTGCACCTCAGGTTGGAGGGTATAAGTTCACCAAATTGCTCATGGACGGAGGGAGCAGCATCAATATCCTTTATTATGAGACCTTCCGTCGCATGGGGTTGACAGATAAAAATCTTAAGCCGTAAAACACTGTTTTCCATGGTGTGGTGCCTGGTAAATCGGCATATCCGGTTGGTAATATAGCTCTAGAAGTTGCTTTTGGAGATGATCCTGACTCTAGATCAGAGACATTGACCTTTGAGGTGGTGAAAATCAAGAGCCCTTATCATGCCCTATTCGGACGACTGGCTTATGCTAAGTTCATGGCAAGGCCCTGTTATGTTTATCTGCAGCTCAAGATGCTGGGTCATAAGGGGACCATCGCAGTGCATGGGAGCCGGAAGATAGCCTTGGAGTGTGAAGAGGGTGATGCGGCTTATGGTGAGTCTGTTTGTGCAATGGAGGAGTTAAAGTTTTATAAGGATAATGTTGACCCGGCAGATATGACGTCTTTGAAAAAACCAACCATAGAGCATGATCCGGTTTTAAAATTTAAGTCGACAGATGACACCAAGATGGTTGACTTTGTCCCTAGCGACTCATCTAAGCAGTTCAGCATCAGTGTTAATCTGGATCCGAAATAGGAAAGCGCACTCATCGAGTTCATCCATGAGAATCGGGACATCTTTGCATGGAAGCCCTCAGACATGCCGGGTGTACCGAGAGAACTCGCTGAGCACACTCTTAATATTGATCCAAAGTTTAAACCGGTCAAGCAGTTTCTTCGCCGTTTTAATGAGGAGAGACGGAAGGCCATTGGAGAAGAAGTACCCCGGCTCTTGGCAGCTGGGTTTATCATTGAAGTTTTTCATCCTAAGTGGTTGGCTAACCTAGTGCTGGTATTTAAGAAGAATGGCACTTGGCGTATGTGTGTAGATTACACAGACTTAAACAAAGCCTGCCCGGCTGATCCTTTTGCTCTCCCTCGTAGATCATATTATTGATGCTACGGAGGGTTGTGAGCGTTTGAGTTTTTTAGATGCTTATTCTGGTTATCATCAGACCAAAATGGCAGTTAAGGACCAGGAGAAGACAACCTTCATAACTGCCTTTGGAGCCTTCTGCTATGTGTCTATGCCTTTTGGGCTCAAGAGTGCCCAGGCGACTTATCAGAGGTGCGTGCAAAATTGCCTTCATAACCAAATTGGGCGGAATTTTCATGCCTATGTGGATGATATTGTGGTGAAATCCAGAGAGAAAGAGACACTGATAGATGATTTGAAGGAAACCTTTCATAATCTCCGGATCTACAAGATGATGCTTAACTCGGCCAAATGTATTCTTGGTGTGCCGGCGGGCAAGCTCCTGGGTTTCTTGGTGTCTAATGGAGGGATTGAAGATAATCCAGAGAAGATCAAGGCTATCACCTCTCTGGCTAAACCGGCGTGTATCAATGATGTGCAGCGCCTGGCGGGTCGTATCACGGCGTTAAGTCGTTTCATAAGCCGGTTGGGGGAGAAGGCTATCCCTCTGTATCAAATGATGAAAAAGACAGATAACTTTGTCTCGAGTGATGCTGCTGATGCAGCGTTTGAGGATTTAAAGAAGCAACTGATTGAACCGCCAGTGCTCGCAGCCCCTATTGATAAGGAGTCTTTACTGTTATATGCGGCTCCTAATAGCCGGGCCGTCAATGTTGCCATTGTGGTGGAAAGGAAGGAAGCATGAAAGGAGTATCCGGTTAAAGGCCGATTTACTATATCAACGAAGTGCTCATTGAGTCCAAGTAGAGGTATCCACACTAGAAGAAACTTGTATATGGGGTGTTCTTGGCTAGCCGGAAGCTTATGCATTATTTTCTGGGCCATCCTATCACTGTGGTCAGCTCTGCTCCTTTGGGAGATATCATCCAAAACAAAGAAGAAACTGGCCAGGTCGCTAAGTGGGCCATTGAGCTTGGACCTCACGGATTAAAATATGTGCCTCGCATGGCCATCAAGTCTCAAGCACTGGTGGACTTCATCAACGATTGGACAGAGCTACAGATGCCTGAGGAAAAGCCGAATAACACATATTGGACTATTCATTTCGATGGGTCCAGGCAGGTGGAAGGCTCGGGGGCTGGAGTTATTCTTGCTTCCCCTCGAGGTGATAAATTTTGCTATGTTCTTCGTTTGATGTTCCCTTGTACTAACAATGCAGCTGAGTATGAGGCCTTACTCCACGATCTTCGGATGGCTAAGGAAATGAATTTAAGCCGGGTTAGATGCTTTGGTGACTCAGATTTAGTGGCTCAACAAGTTCCTGGTACTTGGGATTCTAAGGATCCACTCATGGCAGCTTATAGGCGAGATGTGGACGTCTTTGCTGGTCACTTCAAAGGTTATTAAGTTGAGCACGTTGATTGGAGGAAAAATGAAGCGACAGACGCTTTAAGCCGGCTGAGCTCTCAACGTAAGCCGGTACCGCCTAATGTCTTTCTTGACGTCTTGCATAACCCGTCATTTAAGGTTCCTACAGAGGAGGATTTGGCTATTCCTGACCCGAAGGCTCAGTTGGTAGCAGCTCTTCATGTAATCCCAGATTGGACAGTCCCTTATTTGGCCTATATGACCCAGGGTGAGTTACCTGAGGATGAAACCTTAGCCAGGCAGATAACCTGGCGGTCTAAGTCAATGTCGATTGTTAATGGAGAGTTACATCATCGCAGTGTCACTAGGGCGTTTCAACATTGTGTGTCTCCGGAAGAAGGATGTGAGATCTTATGAGAAATTCATGAAGGAGACTGTGGTCATCATGCCGGTTCAAAGTCCCTTGTGGCTAAAGCTTCCCGTCATGGGTTTTATTGGCTAATAGCTCATGCTAATGCAGATGACCTCGTCCGCAGGTGTGATGGATGTTAGAAATTTGCACGACGTGCCCATGTGCCGGCTCAAGAGTTGAGGATGATTCCAATTACTTGGCCATTTGCAGTTTGGGGGATCGATATGGTTGGGCCTTTCAAATGATCCAAGGATAAGAAGACTCACCTTTTGGTGGCAGTTGATAAGTTCACTAAGTGGGTAGAGGCAGAGCCGATCAGTAAGTGTGATGCAGCAATGGTGGTTCAGTTCATGAAGAAGGTGATCTTCCATTTTGGCTTTCCACACAACATTATAACAAACAATGGCACTAATCTTTCTAAGGGTGCCATGGAAGAATTCTGTCAACGTGAGCATATCCGGCTTGATGTGTCATCAGTGGCTCACCCCCAATCCAATGGCCAAGCTGAAAGGGCAAACCAAGAGGTCTTGAAGGGTTTTAAGCCCCGACTTATGGTTCCCCTGCAGAGGACGCCGGGTTGTTGGGTGGAAGAGTTGCCTTCAGTGCTATGGAGCATCAACACCACCCCAAATAGATCCACATGATATATGATGACCCACAAGTATAGGGGATCTATCTTAGTCCTTCCGATAAGTAAGAGTGTCGAACCCAACGAGGAGCAGAAGGAAATGATAAGCGGTTTTCAGTAAGGTATTCTCTGCAAGTACTGAAATAAGTGGTAACAGATAGTTTTGTGATAAGATAATTTGTAATGAGCAACAAGTAACAAAAGTAAATTAAGTGCAGCAAGGTGGCCCAATCCTTTTTGTAGCAAAGGACAAGCCTGGACAAACTCTTATATAAGGAAAAGCGCTCCCGAGGACACATGGGAATATCGTGAAGCTAGTTTTCATCATGTTCATATGATTCGTGTTCGGTACTTTGATAATTTGGCATGTGGGTGGAACAGTGCTTGGGTGCTGTTCTTACTTGAACAAGCATCCCACTTATGATTAACCTCTATTGCAAGCATCTGCAATTACAACAAAAGTATTAAGATAAACCTGACCATAGCATGAAACATATGGATCCAAATCATGTTGGGGAACGCAGTAATTTCAAAAAATTTCCTACGCACACGCAAGATCATGGTGATGCATAGCAACGAGAGGGGAGAGTGTTGTCTATGTACCCATGCAGACCGACTGCGGAAGCGTTGACGCAACGTAGAGGAAGTAGTCGTACGTCTTCCCGATCCGACCGATCCAAGCACCGTTACTTCGGCACCTCCGAGTTCTTAGCACACGTACAGCTCGATGACAATCCCCGAGCTCCGATCCAGCAAAGTGTCAGGGAGGAGTTCCGTCAGCACGACGGCGTGATGACGATCTTGATGTTCTACCGTCGCAGGGCTTCGCCTAAGCACCGCTACAATATGATCGAGGTGGAATATGGTGGCAGGGGGCACCGCACACGGCTAAGGAACGATCTCAAGGATCAACTTGTGTGTCCTAGGGTGCCCCCTGCCTCCGTATATAAAGGAGCCAAGGGGGAGGGGGCGGCCGGCCAAGGAGGGCGCGCCAAGGGAGTCCTACTCCCTCTGGGAGTAGGATTCCCCCCCCCCCCAATCCTAGTTGGAATAGGATTCCTCGAGGGGGGAAAGAGAGAGAGGGGGCCGGCCACCTCTCCTTGTCCTAATATGACTAGGGGAGGGGGGAGGCGCGCGGCCCACCTTGGGCTGCCCCTTTCTCCTTTCCACTAAAGCCCACTAAGGCCCATATAGCTCCCGGGGGGTTCCGGTAACCTCCCGGTACTCCGGTAAAATCCCGATTTCACCCGGAACACTTCCGATATCCAAACATAGGCTTCCAATATATGAATCTTTATGTCTCGACCATTTCGAGACTCCTCGTCATGTCCATGATCACATCCAGGACTCCAAACAATCTTCGGTACATCAAAATGCATAAACTCATAATAACTGTCATCGTAACGTTAAGCGTGCGGACCCTATGGTTCGAGAACAATGTAGACATGACCGAGACACGTCTCCGGTCAATAACCAATAGCAGGACCTGGATGCCCATATTGGCTCCTACATATTCTACGAAGATCTTTATCGGTCAGACCGCATAACAACATATGTTGTTCCCTTTGTCATCGGTATGTTACTTGCCCGAGATTCGATCTTCGGTATCCAATACCTAGTTTAATCTCGTTACCGGCAAGTCTCTTTACTCGTTCCGTAATACATCATCCCGCAACTAACTCATTAGTTGCAATGCTTGCAAGGCTTTTGTGATGTGCATTACCGAGAGGGCCCAGAGATACCTCTCCGACAATCGGAGTGACAAATCCTATTCTTGAAATACGCCAACCCAACATCTACCATTGGAGACACCTGTAGAGCTCCTTTATAATCACCCAGTTACGTTGTGACATTTGGTAGCACACAAAGTGTTCCTCCGGCAAACGGGAGTTGCATAATCTCATAGTCATAGGAACATGTATAAGTCATGAAGAAAGCAATAGCAACATACTAAACGATCGGGTGCTAAGCTAATGGAATGGGTCTTGTCAATTAGATCATTCAACTAATGATGTGACCTCGTTAATCAAATAACAACACTTTGTTCATGGTTAGGAAACATAACCATCTTTGATCAACGAGCTAGTCAAGTAGAGGCATACTAGTGACACTAAGTTTGTCTATGTATTCACACATGTATTATGTTTCCGGTTAATACAATTCCAGCATGAATAATAAACATTTATCATGATATAAGGAAATAAATAATAACTTTATTATTGCCTCTAGGGCATATTTCCTTCAAATCAGTCCCTTACGAAGCAACTCATAAACTAGGGTTTAAGCTTCTGTCACTCTAGCAACCCATCATCTACTTATTACTTCCCAATGCCTTCCTATAGGCCCAAATAATGGTGAAGTGTTATGTAGTCGACGTTCAGATAACACTACTAGAGGCTAGACAACATACATCTTATCAAAATATCGAACGAATACCAAATTCACATGACTACTAATAGCAAGACTTCTCCCTTGTCCTCAGGAACAAACGTAACTGAAAGGATCGATATGGTTGACTAGAGGGGGGGGGGGTGAATAGGAAACTAACAATTTTTAGCTTTTCTTTAACAATTTAAACTTTGCATCAAAGTAGGTTGTCTAGATATGCAACTAGGTGAGCAACCTATATGATGCAACAAAGATAGGAACACAAGCAAGCAAGAGGTATATCACAAATAAGCTTGCACAAGTAAAGGCACGAGATAACCAAGAGTGGAGCCGGTGGAGACGAGGATGTGTTACCGAAGTTCCTTCCCTTTGAGGGGAAGTACGTCTTTGTTGGAGCGGTGTGGAGGCACAATGCTCCCCAAGAAGCCACTAGGGCCATCGTATTCTCCTCACGCCCTCACACAATGCGATATGCCGTGGTTCCACTATCGGTGCCCTTGGAGGCGGCGACCGAACCTTTACAAACAAGGTTGGGGCAATCTCCACAACTCAATTGGAGGCTCCCAACGACACCACGAAGCTTCACCACAATGGACTATGGCTCCGCGGTGACCTCAACCGACTAGGGTGCTCAAACACCCAAGAGTAACAAGATCCGCAAGGGATTAGTGGGGGGAGTCAAATTTCTCTTGGTGGAAGTGTAGATCGGGGCCTTTGTCAGTGTCAAAACCGGCGGATCTCGGGTAGTGGGTCCCGAACTGTGCGTCTAGGCCGAATGGTAACAGGAGGCAGGGAACACGATGTTTTACCCAGGTTCGGGCCCTCTTGATGGAGGTAAAACCCTACGTCCTGCTTGATTAATATTGATGATATGGGTAGTACAAGAGTAGATCTACCACGAGATCAAGGAGGCTAAACCGTAGAAGCTAGCCTATGGTATGATTGTTGTGTATGGAGTTGATTGCCTACAGACTACAACCCTCCGGTTTATATAGACATCGGATAGGGTTAGGGTTACACAGAGTCGGTTACAATGGTAGGAGATCTTGAATATCCGCATCGCCAAGCTTGCCTTCCATGCCAAGGAAAGTCCCATCCGTACACGGGACGAAGTCTTCAATCTTGTATCTTCACAGTCCAGGAGTCCGGCTGAAGGTATAGTCCGGCTACCCGAACACCCCCCAATCCAGGACTCCCTCAGTAGCCCCTGAACCGGGCTTCAATGACGACGAGTCCGGCGCGCAAATTGTCTTCGGCATTGCAAGGCGGGTTCCTCCTCCAAGTCCTTCATAGAAGATTGTAAACACCAATAGTAGTGTCTGGCTCTGCAAAATAAGCTTCCACATATTGCCGTAGAGAGAATAATATTAACACAAATCAAATCTGCTGACGTATTCCTGAAAGTGCATTATATCGACTAGAGGGGGGGGGGTGAATAGGTGATTTTTATGAAAGTCTTCAAAACGTGAGAGTTATGAAGACAAACAGCGAAGATTATGCCTTTTACTATGCAGCGGAAGTTAGATTACACTAGGCCAGCCATGGTCATGTATTCAATAGAGTGAAAGCACAATGACAAACAACTGCAGTGTAATAAGGATCAGGTAGGAAGAAGTTATGAAGCCAAACAGTTCATACATTCACGTTGTGAAGACAAAAGATAAAGCAAGCATGCAATGGCTTCATAATGTGTAACGGTAAGAAAAGGAAGTGAAGATGAAACTAGTGACTCATTGAAGACAATGATATGTTGGACCAGTTCCAGTTGCTGTGACAACTGTACGTCTGGTTGGAGCGGCTAGGTATTTAAACCTTAGGACACACAGTCCCGGACACCCAGTCCTGAACACATAGTTCAGGACACCAAGTCCTCACCGTATTCTCCTTGAGCTAAGGTCACTTAGTCCTCGCCCAATCACTCTGGTAAGTCTTCAAGGTAGACTCCCAAACCTTCACAGACTTCGTTCACTGGCAATCCACAATGTCTCTTGGATGCTCTCAACGTGACGCCTAACCGTCTGGAGGATTCACAGTCCTCAAGTGTAATAAGTCTTCAGATCACACAGACAAGAAGACTTAAGTGATGCCCAATGTTCTCTGGCTCTGGGTGGTTAGGACTTTTCTCCTCGCTAGGAATTTTCTCTCAAAGGCTTCGAGGTGGGTTGCTCTCAAACGACAAAAGCCGTGCACTAAAATCTGAGCAGCCAACCGTTTATGGTTGTGGGGGTGGGCTATTTATAGCCACTTGGCAACCCGACCTGATTTGTCCGAAATGACCCTGGGTCACTAAGGAACTGACACGTGTCTCAACGGTCAGATTTCAAACTCTCATGGCAACTTTGCTTGGGCTACAAGCAAAGCTGACTTGTCCGGCTCTGGACAAGATTTGCTTTCATTGTCTTCGCTCGAAGACATAGGTTTTTGATTTAGGCATCACTTCAGTCATTCTGACTGGTTCTCCTAGACCCCACTTAACAGTACGGTGGTTCCTATGACTCAACACAAAAGAAAAAGAACTACGAAAGATCTAAGTCTTCGAGCTCCATAGGCTTCATAATGTGTCTTCTTTTGTCATAGTCTTCAATGTGAATATCTTCATATACTACCTTTGTCTTCAATGTCTTCATACATTTTTAGGGGTCATCTCTGATAGTAAAACCAAATCAATGAGGGACTTCTACCTGTGTTTTCCTGCAATTCTCACAAACACATTAGTCCCTCAACTAGGTTTGTCGTCAATACTCCAAAACCAACTAGGGGTGGCACTAGATGCACTTACAATCTCCCCCTTTTTGGTGATTGATGACAAACTAGTTGAAGTTTTCAATGGGGAATATAATGTGTGAAGTTTGTAAAGGATAAGGAATTGTCTTCATAAGTTGCAAGGGCTCCCCCTGAAGATGTGCATATAAGTTAATTTGCTTTTGGAATGCAAATGCACATGGCAGGTTGTACTTGTGGAGATCCACT
Organism: Triticum urartu; assembly: GCF_003073215.2. Lineage (NCBI taxonomy): Eukaryota > Viridiplantae > Streptophyta > Magnoliopsida > Poales > Poaceae > Triticum > Triticum urartu. The sequence goes on from NC_053024.1 coordinate 119,514,481, forward strand.
TCAGCTTATGATGACAATCCACTATGCATGTGAAAGTATATGAAGATAATGACATGCATAATGGAAAATGGACGTCTGCAGAATGAGATAAGTGCGGAATTTATCGTCGCACATGCGGAATTTATCGTCGCAAACAGAGTGGCAAACGAGTAGCAGACGACCATCGAGTCTTAGTGTTACAACTCAAAGAACCGAATGAAGCAAAAACGAGAGTTGTAAGCACGAAGCAAAATGTAGCAAAAAAAATATAGCACCCGCCCATATGGACCCGCTTGAAGACTATCAACCCATACGCTTCTCCCCCTTTTGTCAGCAAGGACTAAAAAGGTGCGAAGACATAGAGTGTCTACTCGTTTTCAGGAGCAGCAGGGTCGTTGGAGGTGTTTGGTGGTGCAGACGAGCTTGGAGGTGCTGAAGCAGGTGGCGGTGATGTAGCATTGTCTTCTTCATCGATGATTCTGGCAGTGACTGTGGCAGCAGATGAAGAAAACTCAGAGTCTTCAAGTGATGGTGTGTTGCGCATCACAGCCCTTCTAGGAGGTGTGGTGTCAAACTTGAAACGTTCTGTGAAGCCATCTTCTTCAAGTTCAGCTTCAGTACATATCATTGAGAGCCCTTTCCATGTACGACGGCACGTTTCATGTGTAACAAAAGCATTCTTGGTGGCTAGGTTTTGAAGATGAATGACATCCACCAAGAGGCTCTTCATCTGACGCTTTAGCCAGTCGTGATGCCTATCTTGCTTTTGGTGAAGGGACACAAGAAGCTCTCGGTCATTGAGGACACGAGTACGCTTCTTGGGTCTTGGAGCATTTGTGATGTCTGTGGCTTCAGTAGATGCTGGTGCACGTGTAGTGCCAGCCAACGGATATACCCTGGATATGGCTTCAACACCTTCAACATTCTGCGTGAAGCTCTGGTGTTCTGCATTCTGAAGACTTATTGGTTGCTTGGCAGGCTCTGGATATATAGCTTCAGCAGAGGTATCCACATCTGGCAAGAAGATCCGATGGTTTCGGGCTGAGGGCTGATACGAGATCGCAGAGTGCAGTTTGATCAGCCTCATCACCCAAGGAGCATAGAACTTCAAACCAAATAAATCGGAGCCTGACACTGCAAGTTGGCGTATGAAGAAATCCTGTGCGTTGAACCATTTGCCATGAAGGATACAGAATATCATAGTCTTCATAGCACCTTCGACCTTGGCATTTGGAGAGTGCCCTTTAATAGGCCAGAGAGTCCGCCGAATGATGTGATATATGGTTCTGGGCAGGAACTCAAAGTCTTCAACGAAGAACTCTGTTGGATAAGGAGCATCGTGGGGCAATGGCTTCATCACTGAGAGCATCTGACTCATATTTGGTTCAGGCCTCTGGAATATGCTCTCAATAGCTTCAGCATGTAGTTGACAGTCTTCCTCGTAGTATTCGCCAGGAGTGGGCAGGCCGGTGAGCTCAATGATATCAAATGCATTGGCTTCATGATGGACATTTCCGGTCATCCACTCCAGTACCCAAGTCTTCGGATCTCTATTGTATCCTTTAATGTGGAGGGTGGCATAGAACTGAAGCAGAAGCTCTTCATTCCAGTGCTCTTCATCAGTCACAAACGGCAGCAGACCCACTTGCCTGAAGCAATCCAGTGCTTCCTCTAAGCAGGGCAGACCAGCAATGGCTTCAACCTCAAGGCGCTTGTGCGGAAAGATGCGGCCTTGGTTGTATAAGATGCATGAATAATAGCTGCGCTGAGAATAGCTCCAGAACCTATCTGATACAATCCTTTCCCTTGAATAGGGGTTCTTGGAGCTATTGAAAAATGTATTGTCTGCCTTGAAGCTGTTGATGTCAAAGGAACCAGGTGCTGATGCAGGACCTGGGAACCTTGGCAGCCTTGGGACTGGCTTCTGAACATGAGGCCTGTGCTCAATATGATAATCAAATTGAGGACCTGCAGCAGACTCAGGAACAGAAGTGTCTGGCTCGGTAGCTTCGCTGTTCGCTGAAGCATTTGGTGGGCCGGGCTCCACATTGGCTTCAGTGTTTGTGGTGGCAGCCGCAACATTTTCTTCCTCCGCTTGTGTAGTTGGAGGGACAACCTCAGGCACGTTCTCCTGGAGAACTGCATCTTGATGGAGCGGGGGAGTGGGTTCTGGTGGTGCTTCTTCATTGTCTTCGGCTGATGCAGCCGGAATTTCTGCAGTATGGACTTGAGGTCGTGGACCTTTGCGAAGCCTACAGAATGCAGACGACGCTTGTGGGGTCGGAGTGGGCTGGACCTCAAAGTCTTCTTCCTCCTGAGGGCGATCCGCCCATGACTCATCTTGTGCCATTGGCGTCAGAGGACGACCAATACTGATGAGTTCGCTTGTTTCAAGCTGAGGAAGGGCTGCATCATCTTGTACATTGTCTTGGTGACCAATGTCTTCAGCAGCTATGGGGTCGGCTGCTGGAATATCTTCAGCTTCAGGAGCCTCTGTGGGAGCAGGCTCATGAACTACCAGTCTTCTTTCTGCATTGGGGTGAAGGACAGAGAGGGGTTCAACTATCAAGGGCTCTGTGGGAGCAGCCCGAGCTTTCTTGATCTTGCGCTTCTTCTTGGTTGGGTCAGAAGGAGAGGCTGCAGAGTGTTTCCTCTTTCTAGCTTCAGCCTCTGCATTCCGTGTCTTCTTGAGCTCAGAAGCGGTTGACCGGCTCTTTGGCTTCGAGCCAGCCGTGGCGGTGGGGAAGACAATCGGAACAGCTTCTTGCCTTGGTGCCTCTGGTTCATTCACAGCAGGCTGCTTCTTCTTCTTCGCTGCCATCTTGGGGTCGATGCCAGGACGCCCAAGTGCCTTGCGCTTCTCGGCCTCATTGTAGGCCTGCACACATCGTTCTGCCAGAGACTTCATCCGCTCACGCGAGCCCTGAGCTTCAGCATGCTTCTTCAAAAAATTTTCCTTGAGCTCATGCAGCATGGTTTTGAAGCTCTTCACTTCCTGCACGCTGAGCCTGGCCATGTGCTTCTTGAACCGAGCCTTCTCATGATCAATTTTCTGCTTCAGCTCAACAATGCGCTAAGCAATGGCCAATTCTGAAGCAATTGCGCCATGGAAGGCGACGCTGAGGCCAACAGGCAGCTGCAGATCTTCGAAGCTGATGTCTGGTGAGGCAAACCATTCATCGATGAAGTTGTGGATGAAGGCGACATCAAAGAGAGGTAAATTGTTGAAGATTTCAGCTTCTTCTTTGCTTTTGATAAGCTGCTCTAGAGCGTCATCTCCCAGATCTTCATCGCTTGATAGATCAATGGCTTCGCTGCGCAGAATGGCAGCAGCAGTGAGCTCTTTGCCAGTTTGTTGCTGGGGCTCCTTTTCTTTCTGGGGCTTGGAGACGCGGGATACGTCTTCAGACTGCACACTGACTTCAGGAGGTGCAGTTTTCAATGGCTTCGCCCTTGAGATTTTTGAGCCAGGGTCTGGCTTTGAAGCTTTTGGTTTCTTTGTCTGCTTTGGCTTCGGCATAGCAGGAGCTTCGTCAGACTCAGAATCGGCTGGAGGGTCATTCATGGCAGTCCCTTGGACTAAGATGTGGGTGATCAGGCCCTCAAGATTGGCAAACGGACCGATGACATTGGGTTCCGCGTCGCGTGTGCCATCTGCCCTTGGTGCGGAGGGACCAGGGTTGAAGTCTAACCCAAATTTCTTCTTGTTTAGCTTCACTGACTGTTGGGCAAACTGAAAGTTGCGCTTGAAGTGATTGTCTTCACGACACCAGAGGAGTGACGACGGATGCGCATCATCAGGCTGTGGTCCTCGGACCATGCATGGGTAGAAGCCTTGAGAAATGGCTTCATCTCTGGTTCTGGGTAAGAGATTCTTGAAACAGATGTCCCCCCATGGTCTCTTGATGGCACTTTTCTCAGCATACTCCTCAGTGACGAAGCGGTATTTGAACCACTGTTCTGCCCAATAGCGTCGAATCCATTGGATTCGAGTCTTGCGCTGCCCATAGCTCTCTTCTGGATCTGTTTTGTACATTTCTACCAAGTCTTCAGGCAGATCCTTGGAAGTTCCCTCACGTCTCTATCTGCCCCCCTTCCTTGCTGCTGCTTCTGAAGCCATAAACTTTAACTTGAAAGGCTTCAAGACTTTCAAAGGCTTCAAAGGCTTTCTTTTTCTGGACCAACAGGAACTGGCTTCAGGAGAGTTTATGTGATGCTGTAGGAATTCTGCAAATGAATGCAGACTATGAGAACCGAAGGATTCTCCCACGGACATGTACCTGTGACAGCATTAAGGTGCGAGGGAAGGGGAAGAGGTCATATGCATTCTCAGAAGGTTTTGAAGATTAATCAGTTTTAGAAGACATTGACCTCATCGTGCGAAGACATTCACTCATAGATAAGAAGTTGGTTCCAGATTTGTACGAACCCACAGATCAGTACAAGTGAGGAATCTAACTACTTTATGAAGCACAAGTGAATATACTAGGCATGTTATGAGATGCAGCGAGAGATCTAACTAGTGTGAAGAGAAACTTCTTATGGTAGAAAGTGACAGAACCATGAGATCAAAGGGGCTGTAAAAAGAAGTTTTATTTACCACACTGGAACTGCTAGACGGAAGGGAGTTGATGCCGAGCAGTTCAGTCCTCCGTGCCCTAACTTGGCGACGGAAAACACCTATGGCGACGGCGGAGAGGACGATGTCCGCGGTCGGCGTGAGGACGGCGTTGGAGAGGTTGCGGCAGCGAAGCGCTTCGTCTCCGGCTTCGTCGAGTGCTAGCAGTGGCGCTAGGGTTCGTGCGAGGGTGGAAGAAGGAGATAATGACCGTGGTAAGTGTGAACTTATAGGCGCAGGGGCGGCACTGCGCTATTACTCAGGTGCCCTTGGCGATTCGCATTTGAGTAGTACGTGGCCATCATGCGGTATTTTGGGGGCAGTTCCACATCCCACGCACGCATGGATTGTCAGGCGGTCGTTCCTACTTCTCCGGATTTTATGTGGAGGAATGAGCATTGAAGACGGACTTTATGGTTGTCTCTATATCTTCTGCTGACTAGGACACAGTGAAGACATTCGACAGTTTCAATAGAATGCATATGACTTGGAGAGATAGAATTTGAGATAGAAAGCATGGAGAGATTAGGGTCCGATCACATTCACTTAGTTCAAAAGATTCAACCAAGAAGCCATAGCTATAAGTGAATGCTGTAGAGGACAGAACACTAGCATATATATATATATATATATATATATATATATATATATATATCTATACAAGCAACGTAGTGAAGATAATCATGAAGACATGTTCGAAGCCAAACCAAATGTGAAGACAACCAAATGTGAAGATATTGCAAGGTAACGCCATGAGTGAAACACTTCAAAATAGAACGTTTGGTGGTGGCGTTACCCACCGTATAGGAAGTATTAGACCCAGACACGGCGCACAATTATCGTGGCGCTCCGAAGTCAAATTCCACATTAATGTATTCACACTTAGAATGTATGTCTTCATTGAATGAAGACATACTTTACTTTGTGTGTTGCACATCTAAGTCATCAATATGCATAAGTGTTAGGATGTGTGCCTGATCACAGGACATTTGAGGATTCCAAGATATTTAGCTCACACCGTAACTTGCAAAATCTCTTCTCATCCAAGGGCTTGGTGAAGATATTCGCCAATTGCTCTTCAGTGTTGACGTGTATGATATCAATGTCTTCCTTCACAACATGATCTCTGAGAAAGTGATGACGAATTTCAATGTGCTTTGTCTTCGAGTGCTGAACTGGGTTGTTGGCAATCTTGATGGCGCTTTTGTTGTCGCAGTAAAGTGGCACTTGCTTCAGATGAATGCCATAGTCCTTGAGTGTTTGCTTCATCCAAAGAAGCTGAGCGCAGCAAGATCCAGCAGCAATGTATTCAGATTCAGCAGTGGAGAGAGATACACAGTTCTGCTTCTTTGAAGACCAACATACAAGTGATCGTCCCAGAAAATGACATGTGCCTGATGTAGACTTGCGATCAACTTTGCCACCAGCATAATCAGCATCCGAAAATACAACCAAATCAAACTCTGAGCCCTTTGGATACCATAATCCTAGAGTTGGGGTGTGATGTGACGGCGGCCCGATCTTTCGATGAGAGTGGGGATAATTATCGATTTGGTGGATTTTGACCTTGACGATCCGGCTATACCGTACCCGACGATACGCCTCGACAATCGCTAAACCAATCTCCGATGGTTATTGACCTTGCCGTAGGCACGATCAACCTGAACAACGAGGTTCAAGTTCCTGCAAGCAACCGAAGAACCGGCAAGAACAAAGGTGAATTGCAACTGAAATTGCGGATAATAAACTTAGCACACGAACTAGATGAAAAGTTGGGGTTCCACTGTGGATCTGACAAGGCGGTAGTCCTACACGTCTCGTAGATGCGAAATTGTAGCGATGGCTAAACAATACAATAAAACCTGAGTCTAAACCCTAAACTATAATATCTATTTATTAACTGCTACTTCCGGTCGAAGGCGGTATCTGTTGTCCACAAATCGGACTGCTCGAGGCCGTACGTGGCTGGTCTTCGTAGACTTTGCGGCAAGCACCTGGCGGCCTGGCCGAAAGCTCTAGGGCCCACCCACGTGGTAATGTTGGGCCATTAATCCAAGTCTCTTGTCCTGGTGCACTTCATGCATGCGTACGTGACATGCTTGGTGGATAGGACGTGTGACATGCATGCAAGAGCGTTGCTCCATTTGATCTGAACCCATATTGTCTTCATCTTTAATCTTTCCTTTATTCTCAAGTACAAGCAAATCCAAACATGAGTGTAATATTATATTCTTATTAGTTAAATCATATGTACGAAGAAGCGATAGTACCTGGCCATTAATTTGTCTCGCCCGCGCTCTAGTAATAGGACCAAGTGGAATAACTGATGTAGGAGTTGCGGCGGGTGTAACAATAGAAGAGATGTCCTCATCATCCCCCCCTTCTTGAATCGAAGTCGTCCTCGACGGTACCTCGTCGTCATCACCCAAATAAGGCTTTAGATCTGCAACATTAAATGTGGGACTAACCCGAAATTCTGCAGGTAAATCAAGCTTATATGCATTCTCGTTAATTTTTTCAAGCACTTTAAAAGGTCCATCCGCACGAGGCATTAATTTTGACTTTCGTAAATCAGGGAAACGGTCTTTTCGCAAATGCAACCATACTAAATCACCTGGTTCAAAAACAACACTTTTCCTTCCCTGACTACCAGCAAGTTTATATTTGGCATTCATGCGTTCAATATTTTTCTTAGTCATCTCATGCATTTTTAATACTAATTCAGCACGTTCTTTAGCATCAAGGTTTACCTTCTCCGAAGATGGAATAGGTAATAAATCAATTGGTGCACGAGGTATAAATCCATAAACAATCTCAAAAGGGCATAATTTTGTGGTGGAATGAACGGAACGATTATAAGCAAACTCTACATGTGGTAGACATTCTTCCCACATTTTTAAGTTCTTCTTCAAAACAGCCCTAAGCATAGTAGACAATGTACGATTAACCACTTCAGTTTGACCATCAGTTTGAGGATGACATGTAGTACTAAATAAAAGCTTAGTCCCCAATTTTTGTCCACAACACCCTCCAAAAGTGGCTAAGGAATTTTGTGTCACGATCAAAAACAATTGTATTTGGCACACCATGTAAACGAACTAGTTCGCGAAAGAACAAATCAGCAATGTGAGTAGCATCGTCACTTTTATGACAAGGTATAAAATGTGCCATCTTAGAGAATCTATCGACAACAACAAATATACTATCTCTCCCCCGTCGTGTTCTAGGCAGTCCTAATACAAAGTCCATAGATATATCTTCCCAAGGAGTGCTAGGAACAGGAAGAGGCATATATAAACCATGTGGGTTCAATCGTGACTTAGCTTTTTGGCATGTCGTGCAGCGTGCAACATATCTCTCCACATCCCTTATCATTTTTGGCCAGAAGAAATGACTAGCAAGGATGTCTTCTGTCTTCTTGATGCCAAAATGTCCCATAAGTCCTCCTCCATGCGCCTCCTGTAACAACAAAAGACGAATAGAGCTATCTGGGATGCATAGCTTGTTAGCGCGAAAAACAAATCCGTCATTAATGACGAACTTGTTCCAAGTTCTACCCTCCCTGCAATTGAGCAATATATCTTTAAAATCGACATCATTAGCGTATTGCTCTTTTATAGTTTCAAGTCCAAAAATTTTGAAGTCAAGTTGTGATAACATGGTATAGCGTCTAGACAATGCATCGGCAATAACATTCTCCTTCCCTTTCTTGTGCTTAATAACATAAGGAAAAGATTCAATAAATTCAACCCATTTTGCATGTCTACGGTTCAGTTTGCTTTGACTTCTAATATGCTTGAGTGATTCATGATCAGAATGTATAACAAACTCCTTAGGCCATAAATAATGTTGCCATGTCTCCAAAGTCCAAACTAGTGCATAAAGTTCTTTATCATATGTTGAATAATTCAGACTAGGCCCACTGAGTTTTTCACTAAAGTATGCTACTGGTTTGCCTTCTTGCAATAGAACACCACCTAAACCAATGCCTCTAGCATCACATTCTAATTCAAACATCTTATTGAAATCAGGTAATTGCAGCAAAGGGGTGTGTGTAAGCTTATCTTTAAGAATAGTGAAGGCTTCCTCTTGTGCGTCGCTCCAAACAAATGGCACATTTTTCTTTGTGAGTTCATTGAGCGGTGCTGCGATGGTGCTAAAATCCTTCACGAACCGCCGGTAGAACCCAGCAAGTCCGAGAAAACTTCGTACCTGTGTGACCGAGTTAGGGGTCGGCCAACTCTGGATCGCTTCAACCTTGGCTTTATCAACTTCAATTCCCTGCGCTGTCACAACATAGCCAAGAAAAGCGACTCGATCTGTGCAAAAAGTGCACTTCTCGATATTACCAAATAAACGTGCAGCACGCAGAGCAGAAAAAACAGCACGCAAATGGTCTAAGTGTTCCTCTAGTGACTTGCTATAAATCAAAATATCATCGAAATATACTACCACAAATCGTCCAATAAAAGCTCGCAAAACTTCATTCATTAGTCTCATGAAAGTACTAGGTGCATTAGTCAATCCAAAAGGCATAACTAACCACTCATATAAACCAAATTTAGTTTTGAAAGCAGTTTTCCATTCATCACCTAGTTTCATATGAATTTGATGGTAGCCACTACGCAAGTCCACTTTAGAAAACACAACTGAGACACTGAGTTCATCAAGCATGTCATCTAATCTAGGAATAGGATGACGATATCGAATTGTAATATTATTGATGGCTCTACAATCAACACACATACGCGAAGTACCGTCTTTTTTAGGAACAAGTAAAATTGGTACAACACATGGACTAAGGGATTCACGAATGTAACCTTTTTCAAGTAGTTCGTGAACTTGTCGCTGAATCTCCTTAGTCTCCTCTGGATTAGTCCGGTACGGCGCACGGTTGGGTAATGAGGCGCCAGGGATCAAGTCAATTTGATGTTCAATTCCTCTCATAGGTGGCAGCCCCGGTGGTACTTCCTTTGGAAAAACATCATGATACTCCTGCAAAAGGTTAGCGACAATAGGAGGCAAAGAAGAAGGCATATCCTCAAATGAAAACAAAACTTCTTTGCAAATAAGAGCATAACATTCATCAGTATGAGCATCTAACTCAAAAATTTCAGCACGTGTAGCTAAGAAAGATACACCTTTCAATTTAATTTCTTTAGATGTGCTAGGATCAGATTTGTGCAGCTTATTAAATTGTTCTAACTCATCAACAACTTTCTGATTTTCAGATTGAGTACGCTCAATATTTGTGTTTCTACTAGTGCCGGGGTTTCTGATCCACGGGCACCTATGGGACCGGCGGACCGGGTCCCTTTTGGTTCGGCGGGGGGCGGAGGTTGCGCAAAGAGCAGATCGAGGCGAAGCCCGCGGGCGGTTGGTCGTGCGAGGAGTAAATCGAGGCGAAGCACGTGAGCGATTTACCCAGGTTTGGGCCGCACGGATGCGTAAAACCCTACTCCTGCTTTGTGGATTGGTATTGATTTCTAGCTCGGGAGCGAGACGGAATTGCTGAACCCCTTTCTCTGTTGCCCCGGGCCTCCTTTTATATGCTCAAGGGGTTACCGACATAGGGCAACGGAGGGCAAAAGTGGAAAAGTGGTGATAGGCACAGCTAGGGGCAGTAGTAGGCACAGCTAGCTGCTACAGTGTTATCATACCTAACCCTGACGGCAGGGGACAAGGGCATTAAATGCCCGTCTTTGTCGCCTAGACAGCACCGGAAGGGACCGCTAGGGACGCCACCGTCTTGCCATGATGGTTGTCTTGTCAGCGCCTGCGTGCCACCGCACGCCCCTAGCTGCACAGCCTCCTGCCACGTGCGCTTGGGAGGGGCCCCGGAGCGACACGTGGGTGGATGTGCTGGAGCGCGGGCGTGGAGCGGGGGCTTGCCGCGGCAAGTGCCTTGCTGCGGCCGTCGACTTGTCGCTTCCGGGAGCTTGTCGCTCACCGGGCCTTGTCGGGGCGCGTAGCGCACTGCGGCAAGTTCCTTGGAATGCCTTGGATGGCCTTCCCGGCAAGCGCCTCTTGCCGGGGCCTTGGGACGCTTCTGGCCTTCCCGGCAAGCTCCTCTTGCCGGGGTCTTGCCTTCTTCCCGGCAAGCTCCTCTTGCCGGGGTCTTGTCTTGAATACTTTGTTCTTGAATGGTCTTCAAAGGGACCACGGAGGATCTTGGCGGTGACCTGGCAGGCCTTGCCGCGGGACGCTGCGACTGCCCATGCACGAGTTCGGGGTACTAGGGTACCCCTACTCTAGTACACCGACAGGAGCCCCCGGGCCTGGGCCAGACACGGTGCCGAGCGCTGTTGGGCCAGGCCCAAAACAGTGCACGGGCACGCGCGGCCTAGGTCACGCTGCATATCTCTCCGCTTCCGCCGCGCACGTCCAGAACGGCACGCGCCAAATGCGGCGCCGTGGATGACGTGGGCGGCGTGCACGGGGCTAAGCCCCGCGAGCATGCGTGGGGCCATGATGAAGGGGAACGGCCCACGCCCTCTTCCCCAAACGGAGGTAGGCGTGGGGGCATGGCGCATTTACTGGACGGGGCCGGTGCGCGGTTTCTGAAGCGCCCACTCTCCGAGATTACGGGGTAGGGCGAGGCCGCCCCATCCGTCGCCTCAGTTCTGCATCCCCGCCACGCGGCTCCCATGCACTTGGGATCGCGGATGGTGGGAGCGGGAACCTGGGACGTTGCGAGCAGGGGTGGCGGGTCGGCCCGCCTCCCTGCTCTTCCCGTGCCTTGATTCGCTGAGCGGGGCGGCTGGGCTCCCACTTCGCTCCTTTATAAGGAGCGGGAAGGGAGCACCGAAGCCCGCACTCTCTCGTCTCTTCCTTTCTTCAGCTTCTGCTCCCCTTTCTCCCATTCGCCATGGAGAAAGGGAATCCTGGGCCTTCATCGGTGGCGGCGAGGGTCGCCGACAGACAGCGCACCCTCCCCTCTTCCTCACTCATGGTGGCAGAGCCAGCCATAAGGGGAAGAGGGAGGGGGCGAGGTCGTGGACGAGGTCGAGGACGAGGTCGAGGCGCTCGGGGAAGAGGCGGACGGGGCGACGCGCCAGCTTCGCCCCCGCCGGCGGCTCCTCCCCCCGCGGCGGTCCATATAGGGGACAACCCTTGCGAGTTCTTCTTCAAGCTGCGTCGGGCGCCTCGTCGTCGCCTCCGGCTTCCATCTCCGTTCGCGAGCGCGATGGAGTCAGACCCGCCCGAAACTCTGAGATTACACATGAGGGGCTGTGGGATCAGCGGCACGCGAGTCCGCGTGGTGTTCCCAGCCCCCAGTGTGATGTATCTCGATCGAGGGTGGAAGACGTTCGCTCGCATCCACAGCCTGATGGAGGGGTTCACCCTCCATTTTAAGCTGGTGGAGGGCGATCTTCTTTCCGTCAAGGTCTTCGGGTGCTTCGGCACCCGGGCGAAGTGCTGCGTGGACAGCTCCTCCGATAGCGAAGGCTCCTCCTCGAGCGAGAGTGACGAGGAGGAGAGCGGCAGTGATGGTGAGGGTGGCGGGCGGCAGGATGGCGGCTCCGACTAGGTGTCGGGCGCCGTTTCATGCGGCTCCGGCGACCCCATCATCCGCGCCGCCGGCTTCTTGAACTCCTCGGGGGCGTCTCCTTGGGCGGCTGGCATAGGGAGGCCGCGGAAGGGGAAGAGGGCTGGCGACAAGGCCGTCAGGTCAGAGTACGAGGGCGTGGTGCCCTCGACAGCATGCTGACGTCCTGCCGCCCCTCCTTCGCACCCTTCTCCCGGCGTCGCCATCACCGTCCGGCCCCCGGGATGTTCTCTTGGTGTCTTCTGGCACCTGTAGCTCGCCTTGGCGCCCCTTTCCCCTTTTCGCCTCCTTGATCTACCTCCTGAAGAGAGGGACAGGAAAGGGATTACGGGCACCTTATCTTTTTAATTGTAAGCCTTCGGGCCTTAGTTGTATCTAGAACTTGTAATCCTCTCTTCATGTTTTTCATCCTCTATGGGCTGTACCTGTATGGGATGTTTTTTAATGGAAAGGGGATGTTTGCCGGGTTATTTGCCTCGCGGGTTGAACCCACGCCAAGGAACAAATCCTTGGTATCTCTCGGACAGGCATTCCATTCCTCGACAACAAGCCCCACCGCCTTCCCACGTCGCTCGACCTTCCTCACGCCTTTGACGGAGGCGGGAACGAGGTGGGTGCGGCCTCCTCGTCTCATCCCTTTGCTGTCGCGGCTACGACCAAACTTGGCCCCGGGAACGCGCTCCAGGGCCTAGAGTCGGGGGAGCACGGAAGTTTTCGGGAAGAAACGCGGTTTCACATTCCCCAGTCCATAAGAGGATGCATGATGAGGGACGAAAAACTTATCTGATTTGCAGCCCCCGGCAACTCTGGCTTGCCGAGGGTGACATCTTGGCATTCGCAGCCCCCGGCGTTCTTGCCGGGGCCCAGGTGCCTGCGCGTCCTTCTTCTCCTTTTCGTCTCCAGGTGGTCTAGCCAGGACGTGCGAGCCCTGCGAACGAAGGAAAAGCAAAGGGACGGACACTCGACCTCTAAGCTAGGGGTTAGCCGCTGTTAGGGACTATCGACCCTAACCAAGGACGAGACTCAACCTAGCATGCATGCTATAACCCCAGGGTATGCAGCGCTTCATCTCTGGTGCTCAGGGTCTGCGCCTGGCTCTGTACAAAGGATTACATGCAACAACGGCAAGACTTGTACAGAAAGGTGGTTGCCGGACGGGGTCCGACAACCGTGCCTTACGGGTAAAACTTACGAAGATGCTCGATGTTCCAGGAGTTGCTCACTGGGATGCCATCTTCGGTCTCAAGGCGGACAGCGCCAGGCCTTGTGACTCGTTTCACCCGGTAAGGGCCTTCCCACTTTGGCGTCAACTTGTTGGAATTCTTGGCCGACTGAACGCGCCGAAGAACAAGGTCGCCTTCCTCGAGACTCCTGGCATTGACTCTGCGGCTGTGGTAGCGGCGCAGAGCTTGCTGGTAGCGAGCAGCTCACACAGCAGCCTGGAGACGATCTTCCTCAAGGAGCAGCGCGTCATCTTGCCGCAGCTGCTCTTGCTCAAGCTCATCGTAAGCGAGCACTCGAGGTGACCCGTATACGAGTTCCGTGGGGGTAACTGCCTCTGCTCCATAGACTAGAGCAAAGGGTGTCTGTCCAGTGGCTCGATTTGGCGTCGTTCTGATCGACCAAAGAACCACCGGTAGCTCCTCGATCCAGTTTCCTCCGCACTTGTGCAGCCTGTCGAAAGTTCTGCTCTTGAGCCCGCGCAGCACCTCGGCGTTCGCCCTCTCCGCTTGACCGTTGCTTTTTGGGTGAGCAACAGAAGCGAAGCAGACCTTGGTGCCGAGATCTTGGACGTACTGCATGAAGGCATGGCTCGTAAATTGTGTGCCGTTGTCGGTGATTATCCGGTTAGGGATCCCGAAGCGGCAAACAATCGACCCGAAGAACTTGACGGCTGACTGTGCGGTCACCTTCCTCACTGGTTCCACTTCCGGCCACTTTGTGAACTTGTCGATTGCGACGTACAAGTACTCAAAGCCCCCGACAGCTCGGGGGAAGGGGCCGAGGATGTCGAGCCCCCAGACCGAAAATGGCCAGGATAAAGGGATCGTCTGGAGAGCTTGAGCTGGCTGGTGTATCTGCTTGGAATGGAACTGGCACGCTTCACACTTGGTTACTTGTGCAGTTGCATCCTGGAGGGCTGTTGGCCAGAAGAATCCTTGCCGGAATGCTTTGCCGACAAGTGCTCTCGCGCCATGTGGTGGCCACATATGCCTCCGTGTATCTCTGCCAACAGCTCTTGTCCGTCTTCCCGGGGAATACACCTCAATTTCACACCGTTGAGTCTTCTTCTGTACAGTGTCTTGTCGACGAACTGGTACATACTTGACTGCCGGGCTACTCTTTCGGCTTCTTCTTGCTCTTCGGGAAGTTCTCCTGTCTGAAGGAAACGGACAATCTGCTGCGCCCACGTTGGAGCCTGTGGCTCGACAACAAGGACTAAAGGCAACTCTGCTGCCGTGGGAACATCCGCTTCTACGGCGAGAAGCTGTGTCTCTGCCGGAGCTTGACGTTCCGCGACAAGCTTGCCGGGAGCTTCAGCTTCAACGGAACAAACCCTAGGGTTTGCCGGAGCATCTGGCTCCCCGGCGCTCTTGGCGTTGATCTTGGAGATTGCTGCGGGAATATCCGCTTCTACGGCGATAAGCTGTGTCTCTGCCGGAGCGTGACATTCCGCGACAAGCTTGCCGGGAGCTTTTGCTTCAACGGAACAAGTCCTAGGACTTGCCGGAGCAGACTGCTCCTCAGCGCCTTCGGTGTTGATCTTGGGGACCTTCTTGGCGGCGGCTTCGGGAAGCCCTGCCGGCAGGTAGTCACCAGGAATCAACTTCCTCTTCTTGCTTTGTCCAGTTGACGGTGTTACGGACGGTTGAGTCAGCTTGAGCACAAAGGTCCCTGGTTCCACAGGTAGCTTAAGTGCGGCGCACTTTGACAGGCCATCAGCAAGGGCGTTCTGAGATCTCGGAACGTGCTCCATTTGTAGGCCGTCAAAGCGCTCTTCAAGCTTTCTCACTTCGTCGACGTAAGCCTCCATCAACGGACTCTGATAATTCTTGTTTACTTGGCGGACGACAAGCTGTGAGTCACCCTTGACAATGAGCTTCTTGATCCCAAGGTCTGCCGCGATCCTGAGACCGGCAAGCAATCCCTCATACTCTGCAGTATTGTTTGTTGCTTGCTCCTTGGGAAAGTGCATCTGGACTATGTACTTGAGGTGCTCTCCGGTGGGCGCGATAAGCAGCACACCAGCGCCGGCGCCTTGCAGCAAAAAGGCACCATCAAAGTACATCAGCCACTCTTTGCTCGCTTCTTTGTCGGGGATGCTCGTCTCCGGAATTTCTTCGTCCGGAGTTGGCGTCCATTCCGCTATGAATTCTGCCAATGCTCTGCTCTGGATAGTTGAAGTGCTTTCAAATTTGAGACCAAAGCTTGACAGTTCCAGTGCCCACTCAGCAATCCTGCCTGTCGCTTCTGGATTCTGCAGTATCCTTTTCAGCGGAAAGCGAGTGACCACTGTGACCTCATGTGCTTGGAAGTAATGGCGCAGCTTTCTCGAGGCCATGAGAAGGCCGAAAAGCAGTTTCTGCACACCAGAGTACCTTGACCTAGCCCCCTGCAAGAGGGAACTGACAAAGTAAACTGGGCGCTGCACCATTTCCTTCCGTCTCCCCTCGTGTATCAGCGCGGGTTCATCTTTGTTGGGACCAGAGCTTGTCGTGGAAGCCCCTTGCTTGTCGCTGGATGCGCTTGCCGCGGTTGCTGGCTCATCATCCGCCTCCCTCTCTGCCACTAGCGCAGCACTAACCACTTGATTGGTTGCTGCTATGTACAGCAGCAACTTCTCTTGCGGTTTAGGTGCGACAAGTATTGGAGGGGAGGACAGGTATCTCTTCAGGTCTTGCAGTGCAGCCTCCGCTTCCGGAGTCCATTTCATTGGACCTGCCTTTTTCAATGATTTGAAAAATGGCAGGGCGCGCTCAGCAGACCGAGAGATGAACCTGCTGAGAGCAGCCACGCAACCGGCAAGTTTCTGTACATCCTTGACGCGCTTCGGTGCTTCAATCTGCTCAATGGCCTTGATCTTGTCGGGATTGGCTTCAATCCCCCGCTGAGACACGAAGAACCCGAGAAGCTTGCCGGAGGGAACTCCAAACACACACTTCTCTGGGTTGAGCTTGAGGCTGATCTTGCGCAGATTTGCAAAAGTCTCGTCCAAGTCTTGGATCAGGGTTGCTCTGTCCTTGCTCTTGACCACTATATCATCCATGTAGGCTTCCACATTTCTGTGTATTTGTGGCTCAAGAGCAAAATGGACTACTCTTGCAAATGTCGAACCAGCATTCTTTAATCCGAAAGGCATCCGTACGAAACAGTACGTGCCACATGGAGTAATAAATGCGGCCTTCTCTTCATCCTCCTCTGCCATGAAGATCTGATGATACCCGGAGTATGCATCAAGAAATGAAGGCAAATCACATCCAGCTGTGGAGTCAACAATCTGGTCAATGCGCGGCAAAGGAAATGGGTCCTTGGGACAAGCTTTGTTAACATCGGTGAAATCGATGCAAAGCCTCCATTTCCCGTTTGCCTTGCGCATGACTACAGGATTGGCTAACCACGTGGGATGGAGCACTCCTCTGACAAGGCCTGCTGCTTCCAGTTTCTTGATTTCCTCCGCAATGAATTCTTGGCGCTCCACCGCCTGCTTCCGGACTTTCTGCTTGACGGGCCGCGCATGAGGACAAACGGCAAGGTGGTGCTCAATCACTTTCCTGGGAACACCGGGGATGTCAGACGGTTGCCATGCAAACACATCGACATTCGCCCGCAGGAAAGCAACGAGCACGCCTTCCTATTTAGGATCAAGCGCGGCACTGATGGTGAAGGTACCACCAGTGCCATCCTCCTTGGCGGACACCTTCTTCGTCTCTGGCGGAGCTGCCATTGTCTTCTTGTGCTTGCCGGTGGAGCTCGATGGTGCGTCCTCGACGGTAGCGCAGCACTCCGAAGAGGCGCGCTTGCCGGAGTGGGCATCAGAGCTTTTGCCGGACTTGGTCTTCTTGCCGGTGGAGCTTGATGGTGCGTCCTCGACGGCAGCGCAGCACTCCGAAGAGGTGCGCTTGCCGGAGTGGGCATCAGAGCTCTTGCCGGACTTGGTCTTCTTGCCGGTGGAGCTCGATGGTGCGTCCTCGACGGCAGTGCAGCACTCCGAAGAGGTGCGCTTGCCGGAGTAGGCACCAAAACTCTTGCCGGACTTGGTCTTCTTGCCGGTGGAGCTCGATGGTGCGTCCTCGACGGCAGCGCAGCACTCCGAAGAGGTGCGCTTGCCGGAGTAGGCACCAGAACTCTTGCCGGACTTGGTCTTCTTGGTCCCGGGAGCTTCAGTGGCAAGTGGATCGCGGTCTGCCGTGGCTGCTGCTTCCCGGTAGATCTTGTCGGCACAGATAAGAGCGTCCTTCTTGTCGCCAGGGACAAAAATGACGCTTATCGGGCCTGGCATCTTCAGCACGTTATACGCGTAGTGAGAGGCCGCCATGAACTTGGCGAGCGCTGGACGGCCAAGTATCCCATTGTAAGGCAACGGGATATCGGCAACGTCGAACGTGACCCTCTCAGTCCTGAAGTTTAACTCGCTGCCAAATGTTACCGGCAGCGTGACCTTCCCCTTCGGCTTGCTCCTTCCCGGGTTGATTCCTTGGAATGTGCCGGTCTCTTCGAGCTCGCTGTCAGGGATCTGGAGTTTTCGGAGTACATCGGAGGAGATCAGGTTTAAGCCGGCCCTGCCGTCAACTAGCATCTTGGTGACTTTGAGGTTGCGGATAGTTGGCGAAACCAACATCGGCAGGCACCCGACCGCAGTTGTGCGATCAGGGTGGTCCTCAATGTCAAAGATGATAGGCGTGCTGGACCACTTCAGAAGCTTGCGCGATTCGATGGGTGGTTCTGCTGCATTGACTTCCCGCACCCACTGTTTGAGTTGGCGGTGCGAGGTATGCAGAGAAGCACCACCGTCAACGCACAAGACCTCTGTGGCTTTCTGAAACTCCTGCTCACTGGTCTCAACGTCATCCATGTCTTCATCCTCATCGTCGTCTTCATCCTTGTCGCGACCGCGGGGAGGTCTGTCTCCTTGCCGCTGCTTGGCCTTGCCGCGGCGTTCTCCCTGGGCGGTGCGCTTCTGGCCGGATTTCTCGGCACGCCCTTGGGCTCTCTCCTTGTCGCGCCGCTCGTACTCAGCCCTCTGTTGCTGGACAAGCTGCTCGACCTTCTTGCAGCTCTGGAGGTCATGGCCCTTGGTGCGGTGAATCTTGCAGTATTGCTTGTCGGAGCCGTCCTGCTTGTCGGCGGCGGCCACGGCTTGGCAGTTGGTGCATGCGGCAACTTCCTTGCCGGAGCTACCGACTGTAGCCTTCTTGGCGCCACCCTCGCTGCCGGACTGCTCAACGACCAGCACCTCGTTGTTCTGCTTCTTCCTATTGTTGCGCCGCCGGCTTCTCTTTGCCGGGGCGGCATCCTCACTGTCAGATCCTCCTGCTCCAGTGCTTTCTCCGGGGAATTTCCTCCCCTCCTCAGCGCGTGCACACTTGTCGGCTAGGGCATAAAGCTCGCTGACGTCCCGAATCTTGCACATCGCCAACTCCTCCCGCATCCTGCGGTTACGCACGTTCTCATGGAACGCGCTGATTACCGCGGCAGGGTGGATATTTGGGATGTTGTGGTGTACACGGCTGAACCTCTGGATGTACTGGTGTAGGGGCTCTCCTTCCTTCTGGACGAGCAGATGAAGATCGCTCTCTTGGCCATGAGGTTTGTGGCCGCCCGTGAAGGCGGCAACAAACTGATGGCACAGGTCAGCCCAGGAGGATACGGAGTTGTCCGGCAAGTGCATGAGCCAGGACCTGACGTTGGGCTTAAGCACCAGCGGGAAGTAGTTGGCAAGGATCTTGTCGTCCCGTCCCCCAGCAGCCTGCACCGCGATGGTGTAGATGCTGAGGAACTCCGACGGATGCAACTTGCCGTCATACTTCTCTGGTACGTCGGGCTTGAAGTTCTTCGTACTGGGCCACTGGACTTGCCGCAGCTCACGAGTGAACGCAGGGCAACCTACCGGGTACGGCAAGTCGCCTGGTTCCCCTGGCGCATGCATGTCAACAGAGGGCCCAGCGCGCTGGTCTGACTGACGTCGCGCTTCTCTCCGGCGCTCGATGCGAGTACAGGCGTCTTCCTGCTGCCGTTCTTGGAGAACTTGGCGCTGATCGCGACGAGCTCGGGGATCAGACGACGCGGTGGAGTCGCTGTCGAGGTGGATCCGGCGAGTCGGTGATCTTGGCCTTCGGGGTGGGGAGTGCACAGTAGTTGCACCCCCACCAGTCTTGTCTCCACCGGTTCGCGCCTGGCTGACTCGCTGCGGCTGCAACGTGCTCGGCTGCCGAGGAGTGTCGCCGTTGGCGAAGCCGATGAGACTCTGGATAGTGGCCCTCCAGTCGTCGATCTTGTCTGCCGCTGGAGGGTAGTCTAGGAGCAGCTGAGCTCGCGCCAGAGCTTCTGCTGCAGTGGCGGGCGGCGGTAGCGAACGGTGTGAGGAGCGGGATAAGCTCGGACTTCTAACTATGTTAGAAGGAGCAGTATCTCGTCCAGGCGACCGCGTCTCGCTCGCGCCGTCTTGTTGACGCGCATGGTGGTCCTGGGCGCTCCGGGATCCACCAGCTCGATCTTGATCCAGCGAGCGCATGGTACCGTGAGTACCATGACGCTGCCGGTCCCGCGCCTCCTGAGATGGGCGGGGTGCATGCACGGACGCTGAGGTCTTGGAGTGTGCCCGGTCGTTGTGGGAGCCGGCCACACTACCGATGGGCAGCGCAGCCTTGCCCTGGGACCTAGCAGCACCGTGAGTTCCCTCGTCGATGCGTGCCCTTCCGCCGGCGCCTGCCTCACCATCCGTTTGCTCCGGCGGTGGGTGGCTCGGCGCGGACGGAGCAGCTGCCTCCGAAACCTTCTTCTTCGGCGGCATGTTGATGAAGATGGCGAAGATCGATGAAGAAGATGAAGATCTGGCTCGCGAGAACGCCGGATCTGATTCACACAACTTCGACGCCCCCTACCTGGCGCGCCAGAGATGCCGGGGTTTCTGATCCACGGGCACCTATGGGACCGGCGGACCGGGTCCCTTTTGGTTCGGCGGGGGGCGGAGGTTGCGCAAAGAGCAGATCGAGGCGAAGCCCGCGGGCGGTTGGTCGTGCGAGGAGTAAATTGAGGCAAAGCACGCGAGCGATTTACCCAGGTTCGGGCCGCACGGATGCGTAAAACCCTACTCCTGCTTTGTGGATTGGTATTGATTTCTAGCTCGGGAGCGAGACCGAGCGCGAGTGTGTGGAATTGCTGAACCCCTTTCTCTGTTGCCCCGGGCCTCCTTTTATATGCTCAAGGGGTTACCGACATAGGGCAACGGAGGGCAAAAGTGGAAAAGTGGTGATAGGCACAGCTAGGGGCAGTAGTAGGCATAGCTAGCTGCTACAGTGTTATCATACCTAACCCTGACGGCAGGGGACAAGGGCATTAAATGCCCGTCTGTGTCGCCTAGACAGCACCGGAAGGGACCGCTAGGGACGCCACCGTCTTGCCATGACGGTTGTCTTGTCAGCGCCTGCGTGCCACCGCACGCCCCTAGCTGCACAGCCTCCTGCCACGTGCGCTTGGGAGGGGCCCCGGAGCGACACGTGGGTGGATGTGCTGGAGCGCGGGCGTGGAGCGGGGGCTTGCCGCGGCAAGTGCCTTGCCGCGGCCGTCGACTTGTCGCTTCCGGGAGCTTGTCGCTCACCGGGCCTTGTCGGGGCGCGTAGCGCGCCGCGGCAAGTTCCTTGGAATGCCTTGGATGGCCTTCCCGGCAAGCGCCTCTTGCCGGGGCCTTGGGACGCTTCTGGCCTTCCCGGCAAGCTCCTCTTGCCGGGGTCTTGCCTTCTTCCCGGCAAGCTCCTCTTGCCGGGGTCTTGTCTTGAATACTTTGTTCTTGAATGGTCTTCAAAGGGACCACGGAGGATCTTGGCGGTGACCTGGCAGGCCTTGCCGCGGGACGCTGCGACTGCCCGTGCACGAGTTTGGGGTACTAGGGTACCCCTACTCTAGTACACTGACAACTATCCCTAGCAAGATCATCTTTTAAAATTTGCTCAGGAGACATAGGGTGTAGAATGATTTTCTTTCCTTTATGTGTGAGAGTGTACTGATTAGTTCTACCATCATGTAAACATTGTTTATCATATTGCCATGGCCTTCCTAGTAACATAGAACAAGCTTGCATAGGCACAATATCGCAATCAATAGTGTCATGGTATGAACCTAAAGAAAAAGGAACTCTCACCATGCGTGTTACCTTTACCTTTCCACCATCATTAAACCATTGAATGTAGTATGGTTGTGGATGTTGTCATGAAGGTAGGGAGAGCTTCTCCACCATGTCAATGCTTGCTAAATTGTTACAACTCCATCCATCAATGATTATGCGAACGGAACGCTCCTTGACGACTCCTTTGATGTGGAAGAGGTTGTGACGTTGATCCTTCTTTGCTTTGACAATCTGAGCACTAAGTACATGATGTGATATAAGACTCATGTACTTATCGGCGTCGTCAGCGGTCACATGTTCTTCCTCTTGCTCCGGTCTTGTGTCATCGTCTTCATGTGTAGCAAGCAAGGCATATGTGTCTTCATCAAAATCACTAGCAGAGTCGTACTCGCCGTCTTCACGAATGATCAATACACGCTTATTAGGACACTCCTTCATGACATGGCCAAATCCCTTGCAAGTGTGGCATTGGATATCCTTTGTTCTTTTGGAGGAAGCGGACGATGACGATGAACTTTTTGTTGGAATTTGTGTAGTACTTTTCAGTGGTGCCGAAGTGCGTGATGCTGAAGTTGATGAAGAAGGCCCCAGTCGAGAGGTTGCAGGTGCTGTTGTAGAGGTGCGAGTGGACGGGGCAGCAGGAGTGCGCGACGCCCATGTGGAAGTACGACCTGCAGAAAAATTAGGACGCAGTCTGGAACGACCCTGCACTTCATGTTCAGCATGTATAGAAAGATGGAATAAACGGGTCATTGAATGATAATCTTTATAAGCAAGTATGTCATAAATTTCTCTATTCAATCCACCCAAGAACCTAGCCATAGCGGCTTCCTCAGTCTCAACTAAACCACAACGTAACATGCCCATTTGCAATTCTTGATAATAGTCTTCCACAGATTTAGATCCTTGGTTCAAGCGTTGTAGTTTATTTAGCAAGTCACGTTCATAATATCCAGGAACAAAACAGTGACGCATTACTAATTTCAAAGCTTCCCAAGTGGCAGGAATATTATTAGGATGTTTACGACAATGTGCTCTCCACCAAACAAAAGCAAAATCACTAAACTCACTAGTTGCAGCCCTAACTCTTTTATCATCAGGAAAATCATGGCAAGCAAATTTGTGATCAACTAGTAATTCCCAGTCAAGATAAACATCTGGATCATATTTCCCATCAAAAGGAGGCATGACAAATTTAATTCTACCCAAAGAATCGTCATGGCCACGTACCTGAGGACGCTGGTGTCGTCCCATACCTTGTTGATTATTGCGTAGTCGACGATGATCACGTTCATTGTTATCATTAACTGCATCAGGATCCTCAGAATCACCATCATAGTTGTCATCTTGGATGTCATCGGCTATCGAGTTG
Source organism: Triticum urartu (assembly GCF_003073215.2). Classification (NCBI taxonomy): domain Eukaryota; kingdom Viridiplantae; phylum Streptophyta; class Magnoliopsida; order Poales; family Poaceae; genus Triticum; species Triticum urartu. Next base: position 119,537,342 of record NC_053024.1, read on the forward strand.
GCGTTGCGAGGACGGGGCTGGTCGACGGCATCGGTGTATGAAAGAGGGTGCCCCGGGTCTCCTGGGAGGACCCGACGAGCTCGTTGCAGACCTGTGTTGGTGGCTGGAAGATGCGGAGCGGAAGTGGAGGCGGCACCTAGACGGGCATCCTGGGCATCAAGACGTTTCATAATAGATGCAAGTGTTTGGGTGAACGTCTCATTGCTATCCTCGATCGACTTGAGACGCTTATCAAGTGCGCCCTCGAACGATGTGAACCGCTCGGTGTATGCATGCACATCCTCCTCAAGGCGTGCCACTGTGGCTTTCATGTTGTCTTCGTCACCTGCCATGGTTAGGACGGAACAAGAACAAAATCACAAGTATATTGCTCCTACAGTAACTATAGTGAGGCGGTGGAAAATGTCTCTCAACTCTTGAGCAATTACCAAGCTCTTACCAGTTCTTACCGTGCTGCAGTGGTTGTCGGCCGTTGGCGATGTCAAAAGTGATCAAAAGATTGATATAGCGATTACCAAGGGACCGAACAAGATACGATATAGGAAGTGGAGCTTGGTGAAGGTTTCCTCAACTCACAATATGTGGCACAATTAAGCAAAAAGTAATGCAAGCTGAATAATTGCTCAAACTCCTAACTAGTGCTGGCGGTCGACTAGTAAGAGAGAAAACAATCTAGCCTAGATACTGAGTCACGTGAGTGGGAACCGATGAAAAATTTGAGACAACTCTAATTATCTAGATATAAGTGAGGTGTAAACGTAGCGTATGGCGACCAAGAGCGACAAAAGAAAATGTCCAACAAGTATCACGTGTATAGCAGAGGAACAATTCTGAATGTCAAAAGAGATTGCACCAAAAGTGCTAGCCGGCCTGAAAGTTGCAACCTTTTTTTTCTTTTTTTTTCGTCTTTTTTGTCTTTTCTTTTTTTCTTTTGCTTCACTTTTTTTTCTTTTTCAAGCCGGTTACTAGCAGAAATTACGTACACCAAGATGAGGCTAAGAGAAATTAAATGCCAGTGTTGTAACTTGTGCTAATTGAGCTGCATGCAAAAGCTAACAACGACGCAAGGTGACAAATATTGGTACACTGGATGTATGGTGTATTGCGCGTGGAGGCAGACACAAGAGAGGAGTTGTCTGATGACCTGCGTGTGTGTGTATAGCGCGTGGATGGACAGACGCCCGCTGGCTGATGTCTGGGCGATTGCGCGAGATTAGACCGCTGTGTGTGTACGCGCAGAAAACAGCGGACAACAAATGATTTTTTGTAAACAGACGCGACTTCGGATTGCACGCAAGGATAGGCAAAACTATAAACAATCCGATGCAAACTTGCTTTGATTTTTTTTTAAGAAAGTTGTGGCGGAAAATATGGTGGACAAAAACAAGGTTAGATCTAGTAGACAAATTTTCTCTCAAACTAATCTAAACCAGCACGAATTCTAGGATGTATGCAACCAAAAATTCAACTACGCAAATACTAGATGCAAAATTTGCTAAAGGCTAAAAAGGTAGGTGTAATGCATGAACTAATCTAATTTTTTTTGGGCTTTTTCGTGGGTTTATAGGACAGAAAAATAAACTAAACTACAAAAACTGTAAATCTCTCACCGATGAACCTGAAAACTGATACCACTTGATGTGACGGCGGCCCGATCTTTCGATGAGAGTGGGGATAATTATCGATTTGGTGGATTTTGACCTTGACGATCCGGCTATACCGTACCCGACGATACGCCTCGACAATCGCTAAACCAATCTCCGATGGTTATTGACCTTGCCGTAGGCACGATCAACCTGAACAACGAGGTTCAAGTTCCTGCAAGCAACCGAAGAACCGGCAAGAACAAAGGTGAATTGCAACTGAAATTGCGGATAATAAACTGAGCACACGAACTAGATGAAAAGTTGGGGTTCCACTGTGGATCTGACAAGGCGGTAGTCCTACACGTCTCGTAGATGCAGAAATTGTAGCGATGGCTAAACAATACAATAAAACCCGAGTCTAAACCCTAAACTATAATAGCTATTTATTAACTGCTGCTTCCGGTCGAAGGCGGTATCTGTTGTCCACAAATCGGACTGCTCGAGGCCGTACGTGGCTGGTCTTGGTAGACTTTGCGGCAAGCACCTGGCGGCCTGGCCGAAAGCTCTAGGGCCCACCCACGTGGTAATGTTGGGCCATTAATCCAAGTCTCTTGTCCTGGTGCACTTCATGCATGCGTACGTGACATGCTTGGTGGATAGGACATGTGACATGCATGCAAGAGCGTTGCTCCATTTGATCTGAACCCATATTGTCTCATCTTTAATCTTTCCTTTATTCTCAAGTACAAGCAAATCCAAACATGAGTGTAATATTATATTCTTATTAGTTAAATCATATGTACGAAGAAGCGATAGTACCTGGCCATTAATTTGTCTCGCCCGCGCTCTAGTAATAGGACCAAGTGGAATAACTGATGTAGGAGTTGCGGCGGGTGTAACAATAGAAGAGATGTCCTCATCAGGGTGTGAGCCAAATATCGAAGAATTCGCTTCACAGCTAAGTGATGCGACTCCTTTGGTGCCGCTTGAAATCGAGCACACATGCAAACACTAAGCATAATATCTGGCCTAGATGCACATAAATAAAGCAAAGAACCAATCATGGAACGGTATACCTTTTGATCGAACTCTTTACCATTGTCGTCAGGACCTAGATGATGTTTGGCTGGCATTGGTGTTGTGAATCCTTTGCAGTCTTGCATACCGAACTTCTTCAGGCAATCTTTGAGATACTTCTCTTGAGATATGAAGATGCCATTGCGTTGTTGTCGTATTTGAAGACAAAGGAAGAACTTCAGTTCCCCCATCATGGACATATGATATTGCTCTTGCATCATATATCCAAACTCTTCACTGTACTTCTGATTGGTGCATCCGAAGATAATGTCATCCACATATATTTGGCACACAAACAGTTCACCATCATATGTCTTCGTGAAAAGAGTGGGATCCAGGGAACCAGGTATGAAGCCTTTGCTCTTCAGGAAGTATTTGAGTGTGTCATACCAGGCCCTAGGGGCTTGTTTGAGGCCATATAGCGCCTTGTTGATCTTGTATACCATGTCAGGATGTTTTGGATTTTCAAAGCCAGGCGGTTGTGCAACATACACTTCTTCTTCAATCTTGCCATTGAGAAAGGCACTTTTCACATCCATTTGATATAGAAGTATGTTATGATGATTCGCATAGGCCAGCAGTATGCATATAGCTTCAAGCCTTGCCACAGGAGCAAATGTTTCATCGAAGTCAATGCCCTCCACTTGAGTATATCCTTGAGCAACAAGACGTGCTTTGTTTCTGACAACTTGACCATGCTCATCTTGCTTGTTGCGGTATATCCATTTGGTGCCTATTATGTTGTGCTTCCTTGGATCAGGACGCTTAACTAGTTCCCATACATTATTCAGCTCAAACTATTGAAGCTCTTCTTGCATAGCTTGAATCCATTCAGGTTCCATGAAGGCCTCTTCAACTTTCTTGGGTTCTGATATTGATACGAATGCGAAGTGCCCACAGAAATTTCCTAGCTGAGTTGCCCTTGAACGAGTGAGTGGACCAGGTGCATTGATGCTGTCAATTATTCTGTCAATCTGCACTTCATTGGCAACACGAGGATGTACAGGGCGAAGACTTTGCTCTTGCTGATCTGCGTTGTTGTTGGGAGGAATGTCTTCAGGCTGAGCATTGTCTTCATGTTGATCAGGTGCTGAGATGATAAGTTCTTCTTCACGATGAGCTTCAGAAGGTATAATCTCTCCAGTTCCCATAAGCTTGATTGATTCACTAGCTGGAACTTCATCTAGCACATTTGGCAGTTGCTCTCTTTGTGAACCATTTGTCTCATCAAACCGCACATCCACTGTTTCAACCACTTTGTAATGGAAGAGATTGAAGACTCTGTAGGAGTGTGAATCCTTTCCATATCCTAGCATAAAGCCCTCATGTGCTTTTGGTGCAAACTTTGAGGTGTGGTGTGGGTCCTTGATCCAGCACCTTGCGCCAAATACTCTGAAGTAACTGACATTTGGCTTCTTGCCAGTTAGGAGTTCATAAGATGTCTTGTTCAGAAGCTTGTGAAGATAAACACGATTGATTGTATGGCATGCAGTGTCAATGGCTTCTGTCCAGAATTTTCTTGGAGTCTTGTATTCATCTAGCATTGTTCTGGCCATCTCAATGAGTGTTCTGTTCTTGCGTTCGACGACGCCATTCTGCTGTGGCGTGTACGGAGCTGAGAATTCATGTGTGATGCCCAAGGTATGAAGATATGTATCAAGGCCAGTGTTCTTGAATTCAGTGCCATTGTCACTTCTAATGTGCTTTATCTTGGCGCCAAAATTGTTCATTACTCGATTGGCGAAGCGTCTGAAGACATCCTGCACTTCAGTCTTGTAAAGGATTATGTGCACCCAAGTATATCTAGAGTAATCATCAACAATCACGAAGCCATAGAGGCAAGCAGTGGTAGTAAAAGTTGAGTAGTGAGTGGGACCGAAAAGATCCATGTGGAGCAGTTCGAAGGGTTGAGTAGTAGTCATGATTGTCTTCAAAGGATGCTTTGCCCTTGTCATCTTCCCTGCTTCACAGGCACCGCATAAGTGATCTTTCTTGAACTTGACGCCCTCGATGCCTATGACATGCTTCTTCTTCGCAAGGGTGTGGAGGTTCCTCATGCCAGCATGCCCAAGCCTTCGATGCCAAAGCCAGCATTCTGAAGCTTTTGCAAGAAGACATACTGCAAGTTGTGGCCCTGCTGAGAAATCTACCACGTACAGATCATCTTTTCGATACCCTTCAAACACTAGAGACTTGTCAGATTCCATTAGTACTAGGCAACGATATTTTCCAAACATTACGATCATATTCAAATCGCAAAGCATTGAGACAGACATTAAGTTGAAGCCAAGGGATTCAACAAGCATGACTTTATCCATGTGTTGATCCTTTGAGATTGCAACTCTACCTAGGCCCAATACCTTACTTTTACCAGTGTCAGCAAATGTGATGTGGCTCTTGTCGGATGGATGTAATGTTGAGTCCATAAGAAGGCTTCTTTTGCCAGTCATGTGATTTGTACACCCACTGTCAATAATCCATTCTGAAGACTTTGAAGTCGCTGGTGTCGTACCCTACAGTGCAGTTAGGGGGATAGGCTTCACGAAGAGAATTGTGAAGCATAAACATTTGACGGACCAGTGGGTTATGAAAACTTAGATCCAGATTAGGACTAATAGGGAGAGTAGCATGCGATTCAGGAACGAAGTACATAATGATGCCATTCGGGCATTTTATCTTGTGCCCTACAAGATTTTTAAGGTCCCCAGCAATAGCATCAGAAGATTTTGTTTTTCTGCTGGAGACCTTTCCCTGCAAAAGAGAGTTAAGCTTTCTTAACCACCCACATCTTCAAGGGTGGCTTAGAAGCAATAAGTCTAAGTGCAGCATCTGAGAATTTTGGCTTTGAAGCCTTAGCAAACAGTCCAGCAGGTGGACAATAGTACTCATAGGAATAGGCAGAATAATTTTTGGTCATATGAACATGACGATTCGAAGAACCACTCTCATATTCATATGCCTGAGTATGGTTTCCCTGCAAAACATTTGCATTAGTGTGACTCAGGTGAGTCCTCTATTTGTATGAAGCCTTTGGACCATATGAAGCCTTTGGTCTGAGGTTTGTCTTCTTCAAGTGAGGTGTCATGAAGACATTCACAGGAAGATTTTCCAGACATTTTTCGGAACCCAGATCTTCTTCATAGGCGGTCCATTCCTGCAGTTAGTACCAATGTACTTGGCAAACACTTCACCATTCTGATTCTTAAACAGTTTATAGTTTGCATCAAAGGATTCATCAATGATAATGGGGTTAGCACAAGTGAAGCCAGATAAATTGGATGGATCTGCTGAAAGTTCCTTTGCAGCAACCCATGTGGTTTTGGGGTACTGCTCAGGTTTCCAGTAAGAGCCATCTGCATTTATTTTCCTCACAAACCCAACACCCTCTTTCCTAGGATTTCGGTTCAGAATCTGCTTCTTGAGGACATCACATAATGTCTGATGTCCTTTAAGACTTTTGTACATCCCTGTTTCAAGCAATGTCTTCAACCTAGCATTCTCATCAACAATAGCAGTGGTATCCTCAGCAGAGGGGTTAGTTACCACATCAACAGTTGAAGATATTGGAACAGCAGTAGCAGTGGAACATTCAGCAACAGAAGTAGCATTATCATGCTCAATGCATTTAGGACATGGTGGTTCAAATCCTTCCTGAGCGGGACTGATCTGTTCGGCGCGAAGTGACTCGTTTTCCTTTTGAAGATCTTCATGAGCCACTCTCAATTTCTCAAGTTCTTGCTTCCTTTGAAGATAATCATAGGAAAGCTTTTCATGAGTTGTTGAGAGAGTATCAAGACGATCTTCAAGTTCCTGATACTTAACGTGAAGGTTTTTTATGTCTTCAATTAAGGATTCAGATCGAGTCATTTCAGCACCCAACAGATCATCGCTTCTGTCTAACAGTTTTTGAGTATGTTCCATAGCTTTCTGTTGTTCAGTTGAAATTTTAGCAAGTGTTTTGTAGCTGGGTTTTGAATCACAGTCAGAGTCATCGTCACTAGATGTTTGATAGCGAGTAGTGCGTGTGTTTACCTTGGCACCGCGTGCCATGAAGCAGTAGGTAGGAGTGGAGTCGTTCTTGTCATTTGCGTCGGTGTCGGTGATGCAGTCATTGTCTTCAGTGTTGAAGATGGACTTGGCGACGTATGCTGTAGCCAGACTCGCAATGCCAGAATCAGACTCCTCCTCAGACTCCACCTCTGCCTCCTCAGATGTGGACTCCTCCTCTGAATCCATCTCCTTGCCAACAAACGCACGTGCCTTGCCAGATGAGCTCTTCTTGTGTGATGAAGACTTTGAGGAAGACTTGGAAGAAGACTTTGAGTATTTCTTCTTCTTCTTGTCGTTAGAATCATATTCCTTGCTCTTCTTCTTCCTTCTGTTCTCATTGTCCCACTGTGGACACTCAGAGATGAAGTGTCCAGTTTTCTTGCACTTGTGACATATTTTCTTCTTGTAGTCATGAGCAGAAGCTTCATCATTCCTTGAGCTTGATCATGAAGATTTTCTGAAGCCTTTCTTCTTGGTGAATTTTTGGAACTTCTTCACTAGCATTGCAAGTTCCCTTCCAATGTCTTCAGGATCATCAGAACTGCTGTCAGATTCTTCTTCAGATGAGGACACAGCTTTTGCCTTCAAGGCACGAGTTCGCCCATAGTTTGGACCGTAGATATCTCTTTTCTCAGAAAGCTGAAACTCATGTGTGTTGAGCCTCTCAAGTATGTCAGATGGATCGAGTGTCTTGAAATCAGGACGTTCTTGAATCATCAGGGCTAGGATGTCAAACGAACTATCAAGTGATCTCAGCAGCGTCTTGACGATTTCATGTTTGGTGATCTCAGTGGCGCCGAGGGCTTGAAGCTCGTTTGTGATGTCAGTGAGTCGATCAAATGTGTGCTGGACATTCTCATTGTCATTTCGCTTGAAGCGGTTGAAGAGGTTGCGAAGAACACTGATTCTTTGATCTCTCTGGGTTGAGACGCCTTCATTGACCTTGGAGAGCCAGTCCCAGACCAGCTTGGATGTCTTCAAGGAACTCACACGGCCATACTGTCCTTTTGTCAGATGGCCACAAATGATATTTTTGGCAGTAGAGTCCAGTTGAGTGAACTTCTTGACATCAGCAGCAGTGACACCTTCTCTAGCCTTGGGAACGCCGTTCTCGACGACATACCATAGGTCGACGTCAATGGCTTCAAGATGCATGCGCATCTTATTCTTCCAGTAGGGATATTCAGTTCCATCGAAGACGGGGCACGCATCGGAGACTTTGATTATCCCTGCAGTCGACATAGCTAAAAATCCAGGTGGTTAAACTGAATCACACAGAACAAGGGAGCACCTTGCTCTGATACCAATTGAAAGTGCGTTATATCGACTAGAGGGGGGGTGAATAGGCGATTTTTATGGAAGTCTTCAAAACGTGAGAGTTATGAAGACAAACAGCGAAGATTATGCCTTTTACTATGCAGCGGAAGTTAGATTACACTAGGCCAGCCATGGTCATGTATTCAATAGAGTGAAAGCACAATGACAAACAACTGCAGTGTAATAAGGATCAGGTAGGAAGAAGCTATGAAGCCAAACAACTCATACATTCACGTTGTGAAGACAAAAGATAAAGCAAGCATGCAATGGCTTCACAATGTGTAACAGTAAGAAAAGGAAGTGAAGATGAAACTAGTGACTCGTTGAAGACAATGATATGTTGGACCAGTTCCAGTTGCTGTGACAACTGTACGTCTAGTTGGAGCGGCTAGGTATTTAAACCTTAGGACACACAGTCCCGGACACCCAGTCCTGAACACACAGTTCAGGACACCAAGTCCTCACCGTATTCTCCTTGAGCTAAGGTCACTTAGTCCTTGCCCAATCACTCTGGTAAGTCTTCAAGGTAGACTCCCAAACCTTCACAGACTTCGTTCACTGGCAATCCACAATGTCTCTTGGATGCTCTGAACGCGACGCCTAACCGTCTGGAGGATTCACAGTCCTCAAGTGTAATAAGTCTTCAGATCACACAGACAAGAAGACTTAAGTGATGCCCAATGTTCTCTGGCTCTGGGTGGTTAGGGCTTTTCTCCTCGCTAGGAATTTTCTCTCAAAGGCTTCGAGGTGGGTTGCTCTCAAACGACAAAAGCCGTGCACTAAAATCTGAGCAGCCAACCATTTATGGTTGTGGGGGTGGGCTATTTATAGCCACTTGGCAACCCGACCTGATTTGTCCGAAATGACCCTGGGTCACTAAGGAACTGACACGTGTCTCAACGGTCAGATTTCAAACTCTCATGGCAACTTTGCTTGGGCTACAAGCAAAGCTGACTTGTCCAGCTCTGGACAAGATTCGCTCTCATTGTCTTCGCTCGAAGACATAGGTTTTTGATTTAGGCATCACTTCAGTCATTCTGACTGGTTCTCCTGGACCCCACTTAACAGTACGGTGGTTCCTATGACTCAACACAAAAGAAAAAGAACTATGAAAGATCTAAGTCTTCGAGCTCCATAGGCTTCATAATGTGTCTTCTTTTGTCATAGTCTTCAATGTGAATATCTTCATATACCACCTTTGTCTTCAATGTCTTCATACATTTTTAGGGGTCATCTTTTATAGTAAAACCGAATCAATGAGGGACTTCTACCTGTGTTTTCCTGCAATTCTCACAAACACATTAGTCCCTCAACTAGGTTTGTCGTCAATACTCCAAAACCAACTAGGGGTGGCACTAGATGCACTTACAATTCCGCAGTGCGTCATCACACTACAGCCAAGTCCTTCACTCGAATCATTTTTACTTTTCCCTGGCACGTCTTGTCAAAGCAGAGATCATGTACCCCCTTTACGGGATTCTCATCAATACGGATGTGGGTAATCCAACTGCGCCACTTATCACGGCGCTTGGGAGGCAAGCGAGTTTTACTAGGCAGGTGGGGACGCACAACCGCATCCGCCCATATAAGGGGATAAGGATCCACCTTTTTACCTACGCCTTCTTCCTCCTTTGCCTATCCATCTCCTGCGCACTCGAGGTCCAGCGCCCAAGCCCGCACTTCCCACCTCGACCTTCTCCAGCGATGTCCGGAGCGGGAGGCAAGTGGAAGGTCTCCTCCGTCACGGAGGGCGACATCAAAAAGCTTAGGAAGGCCGAATACTTGTCCAAAGACATCGCGCACCGGCTTCCCGAGAAGGGGCAGCTCCTCCCCACCCCAAGGCCCCACGAGAGGGTAGTATTCCTTCCCCACTTCCTCCGCGGACTGGGTTTTCCACTTCACCCATTCGTCCGGGGGATCATGTTCTACTACGGCCAGGATTTCCACGATCTGGCCCCGAACTTCATCCTCAACATCTCGGCGTTTATCGTCGTGTGCGAGGCTTTCCTCCGCGTCCGCCCCCATTTCGGCCTCTGGCTCAAGACCTTCAACGTCAAGCCCAAGGTGGTGCGCGGCAGCCAGGCGGAGTGCGGAGGCGCCATGGCGGGCAAGATTGCCAACGTCCTGTGGTTCGAGGGCTCCTTCGTAGAGACCCTAAAGGGGTGGCAAGCCGGGTGGTTTTACATCACCGAGCCACGCAATCTGAAATGAATCGCAGCCCCCAAGTTCCGATCCGGACCCCCCACGCGGCTCACGTCCTGGAAAGAGACGGGCCTATCGTGGGGTAACGAGGAAGAAGTGACCGGACTGAAGACATGCATCCAGTCCCTGGTAAACAAGCCAATCAGGCTTGTAAATGTAGTCCAGGTCATGCTCGTTCGCCGAATCCTGCCGTGTCAACAACGGGACTTTACTCTGTGGGAGTTCGACCCGGCACATCACCAAACCCTTAACAGGCTCTTCGGCATGATGTATGAAGACGTCTGGAAGGCGCTAATCAAAGGTGCCGAGGCTCCCGCATCCGCTTCCGAGGACCGCGGATACAGCTCGCAGCGTCACGCTAGCGAGGTAAGCTATTTTCACCTTTTACAGGGTGTTCAGCTTTTTTCATAGTTTAACTCTATGCGGGATCTAAACTCCCTTACCTTTGACAGGCTTGGCGGGCGATATCCGGACCGATTAACTGTCCGGCTCCGTTGCCCGAAGACCCAGCCCCAGCTCTACTAGTGAAGCTGCTGGCTCCGGTGCCTTATGTGGTGCCGGAAAAGAAGGCCAAGAAGAAGAAGACCACGGGGACTCGAAAGAGTGCCCGTAACGTGGTGGTGTCGGACTCGTCGTCCGATGAGTCCGAGACGCCCTCTTCCCGTAAAAACGAGGAGGAGGAAGAAGAAAACTCTCCCCCCCAGCGGAGGGAGGAGAGAAGAGGAAGGCCGCCCCAACGGGGGAGGCCGAGGGGTCTAGGAAAAGGAAGACCCCTCCGCCGGACTACGCCCCCAACGCCGAAGAGGGCAAAGAGGAGTGGCCAAACAGGGCCAAGCGTCCGGCGAAATCGTAAGTTCGGATATCAGAATAACTCATGATGTTCCTTTGTTGCATAGCTTTCCCTAATGTCGAATGTAATTATGCAGTCTGCCCCGGGCCGAACTCAACGAGTCGTCGAGCGGCTCCCTGGATTCATCGGACGTGAACTCAGTTCCGCCCACTGTCTCCCCCTACACTGCGGACGACGCCGAAGTGGCGTCGCAACAAGCTCTGGGGCAGGAGGAGGTGGTCCTGGAGGAGCTGCAAGGCGACCTCCCGGACCCCAGGAGTAAAGGGGACAAGACCCCCCAGGGCTCCAAGTCCGGCTTTGTGCCAGACACCGCGCCGGAATCTTCAACAGTTCTGGACCGCGGTAGGCGAACTCCTTCCAAGAGGAGCAAGCCTTCTGAGCCGGCGGCCTCCGTCCAACCGGAGGTGCCGGACAATCTGCTTGAGGTGCTTGACGGCGCCTCCATCGACGAGGAGCACCGTACTATTATGAGTATGGTGATCCAGAAGGTTCAGTCCGCCAAGAGCGGACTGACTAAAGCTTGCGCTAGCCTTCTAACAGGCTTCGAGGTAAGTAAAAATATATAAAAATAGTACCGCATAGACAGTAGCCCCTGATGCTCTGTTTGGCGTCCGGAAAGAAAAGCCGAATAGAGGATCTAGTAAATTTCGCAGGAGTCTAACAATAAAGAGTCAATATGCATGTGCAGGCTTCGCTGCTATCCACCGCCGCACTGACTGTGGAGGTGGGTGTCCTGAAACAGGACCTCAAGCGGACCGAGTAAGAGCTTGGCCTTGCCAAGCGGCAGCTCGAGGAAAAAGAAGGTAGGAAATACCTTACAGAAAAAGTGCCTATAGAGAGGCGTGATTGCAAAAAATAACAGGATTGCACTGCTTATTATAGGGGCCACGACTGAGGTGGCGACCCTCAAGCAGGCGCTGTCCAAGGCCGAAAAGAAAACGGCCGCGGAGCGCACCGAGCGAGAGAAACTTGGGGCTCAGGTCGGCGAGGTGCAGCAAGAGCTTCAGGCTCTCATGAAAAAACATGAGAGTTTGGAGCTTGAGTCAAAGACCCAAGCGTCCGAGCTCGCGGCGGCCCTTGAGACTGCCAAGTCTGCCAAAGCCGAAGCCCAAAAGGCCCTCCAAGAGTTGGAGGAGATGAAGAAGATAACAGCGGGTAAGGCATTCTTTATGCAAAGAAGAAATATAAAAGTAAACTACTTGTTACTTACCCGAATCCGGAGTTCTCCAGGGGCATTCGCAGATCTTCCCCGCAGCGTATCCGACGCCGCCGCATTCTACCGAGCTAAAGAGGGCAGCTCGTCGGAGAAGGTGTTCTGGTCTCAGTATTCTGAGGCCGGACACCCTGTGCCCTTGAGCGACCAGCTGAAACAGCTGGTCGAGCTCCACAAGGCGGCCGAACAGGCCATGAAGGGCTTCATAGTTTGGCTGTGGCCCAGAGAGGCCCTGTCTGGGAGCTACTTCGGGCTGGTGTGGCGGCTGGTGGAGGCCTGTCCAAGGCTTGAGGTCATCAAGTGCTCCGTCTGCATCGAAGGTGCCCGTTGGGCCCTTGCCCGTGCAAAGGTGCACTGGGGTAAGCTGGACGGTGAGAAGCTTGTGAAGGACGGGCCGCCGCCGGGGAAGGAGCATCGCAAGCCCGAGAACTATTACAAGGATGTTCTTGCGGGTGCCCGCCTTGTGGCGGATGAATGTACCAAGGATGTAATTTTTGAATAAACTCGCTCGTTTTTATCCTGTGCGCTGAAAACCTGTTCATAGGCGCTTAAGCAATGCTTGTTGAATTTAAAATATTATTTTCTGTGCGGCCGTTTATCAAAAAATTGAGAGATGGCCAGTCATCGGCTTCTGCCCCCATGCCACTAGTGCTGGGGTGTTCGGGATAAACCTGAGCGCTCTTTTTCCCATAGTTGGGTCCTTCGAGGGAGGCACTCAGCACAACGAACCAGGCAATCGGACTATAATGCTTGAACACTCTCACTTAGCCATATAACTTTATAATTTTAAATTTCGGCGAAGCCCCTAGTTCGGAAGACCGAGTTCGGGGCGCTATCCACGCCTTGGCCGGACAAATCTGGCTCCTCGCTCGAAGCGGCATAAGTCTTTAGGGACTCGAAAAACCTCTCGAACAGCGACCGGTCTCTTGCCTCATCATGACAGTCAGTTTTAGCTTTCTCCACTGAGGTGCTTAACCCAGCTCAACCGGGGCACAATCGCAGTGGTTCTCCTAGTGCTACCTTAGCCGATATAGCGGAACGTAAGGCACCAAAACATAGGAACCGGGCAAACCCAACTATTGACCCAAATCATGATTCGGAGCCGATGCATATAGTGCTATAAGTTTGGGGTGCCGCACTTGTGAAAGTGTACGGACTTCTCACACCATATTAAAGGGTACTGAAGCCCCTGGCGTACTTGCCGTACCACAGTGTACGGGTGCAACATGTCATTAATGAACATATATAAAAGAGAGTAATGCAGAAAATAGACAAAAGCTATGCATTGTTTATATAAAGGCTGCTGTCAGAGCAGAACGATACAAGTGGTATTATAAGGTAAAGATATTGGACTATTTAACATGTCCTAGCTAGGGGCAGGCCGTGGAATTGTATTCAAAATAGGTATACTGCTCGTAATAGAGACCACATGGGGGTTCCATAATTCGGCATGGCTTGTCTGCCTCCCTGGATCTTGCATCGTTTGTGCGGCAGTCGAATTGCCGGACAGGTCGTCCGAAGTATGGAGTCCTGAAAGTAAGAAAAAATTAAAAAAAGAATCCGGCAGCCCCTACTACGTTTTAAGCCGTATTTTGGGCGTGCCGTTATTGTGTCCCTTCCCCTGTGCCCATGGTATTTCAAGGGCGTAGTTATGTACGTGAGGTACTGGTTTCGCTATGTCGCGAAAGCTGGGGTTGGGGCCGCATTGCTACGCTTGCTCAGAGTGTGCCAGGTGGTCCTGCTGTAGGTTACTCCGGGCGCGCTTGGCAGTGTCTGGCTTTTTGATGGCCGGACTGGAGAATTGCCTGAGAAGGCTACTTTGTACCTCCGCTGCGAGAGCTGCCGTGTGCTCCTCCGTACGGAGGGAGCGTTCGGTGTTTCCGTTGACCGTAATTACTCCTCGAGGGCCTGGCATCTTGAGCTTGAGATATGCGTAGTGCGGCACCGCATTGAACTTTGCGAATGCGGTTCGTCCGAGCAGGGCGTGATAGCCACTGCGAAACAGGACTATATCGAAGATTAACTCTTCGCTTCGGAAATTGTCCGGGGATCCGAAGACCACGTCAAGTGTTACTGAGCCTGTACAGTTGGCTTCTACACCTGGTATAACACCTTTAAAGGTCGTTCTTGTGGGCTTAATCCTTGAGGGATCTATGCCCATTTTCCGCACTGTATCCTGATAAAGCAGGTTCAGGCTACTGCCGCCGTCCATGAGGACTCTTGTGAGATGAAATCCGTCGATGATTGGGTCGAGAACCAATGCGGCAAAGCCGCCATGACGGATGCTAGTGGGATGGTCCCTTCGATCAAAAGTGATCGGGTAGGAGGACCATGGGTTGAACTTTGGGGCGACTGGCTCTATCGCGTATATGTCCCGTAGCGCACGCTTCCACTCCCGCTTGGGAATGTGGGTTGCGTATATCATGTTCACTGTCCACACTTGTGGGGGAAAGCCCTTCTGTCCATTGTTGCTCGGCGGCTTGGGCTCCTCGTCGTCGTTGTGCATCCCCTTGTCTCTATTTTCGGCCCTTAACTTGCCTGCCTGCTTGAACACCCAACAATCCCTGTTAGTGTGATTGGCTGGCCTTTCGGGGGTGCCATGTATCTGGCACAAGCGATCGAGTATTCGGTCCAAAGTGGACGGGCCCTGAGTATTCTTTTTGAATGGCTTTTTCCGCTGACCGGATTTATAGCCTTTGAATCCGGCATTGACTGCCGTGTCTTCATTGCTGTCGCTGTTAACGCGGCGTTTTTGCTTATTCCGACGTGTCCTGCCACTTTTGTCCTTGGTATCCGAATTACCAGGGTTTTTTGATAAGTTGTTACTGCGAGCTAGCCAGCTGTCTTCTCCCGCGCAAAAGCGGGTCATGAGTGTCGTGAGGGCTGCCATGGATTTTGGCTTTTCCTGTCCCAGGTGCCGGGCAAGCCACTCGTCGCGGATGTTATGCTTGAAGGCTGCTAGGGCCTCTGCGTCTGGACAGTCGACTATCTGGTTTTTCTTTGTTAGGAACCGTGTCCAGAATTGTTTGGCCGAATCTTCTGGCTGTTGAATTATGTGGCTTAAGTCGTCAGCATCCGGCGGTCGCATGTAAGTGCCCTGGAAGTTGTCGAGGAATGCGGCTTCCAGGTCCTCCCAAGAACCGATTGAGTCTGCTGGCAAGCTATTAAGCCAATGCCGGGCCAGTCCTTTAAGTTTGAGCGGGTGGTATTTGATGGCGTGTAGATCATCGCCGCGTGCCATGTGGATGTGAAGGAGATAATCCTCGATCCATACCACCGGATCTGTTGTGCCATCGTATGGTTCGATGTTTACTGGTTTGAAACCCTCTGGGATTTTATGATCTATTACTTCATTCGTGAAGCATAGCGGGTGTGCGGCGCCTCTGTACTGGGCTATATCACGACGCAGCTCGGAAGAGCTATGTCTGTTGTGTTCGGCCCGGCCGGATTTGTTGTATCCGGAGTGAAGATCATTGTCACATGCCGTAGGGCGCCTGCGCGATCCGTAGATCGATCTTGTTTGTCTTGCCTTATCCTCCAGTATGTCTCGCAGGTCGGGCGCATTTTCCCGTGCCTTAGTTGAGCGGCGTCGGGGCATGGCTTGGGTGGAGGGCCGAGAGGCCTCTCTGTCACGGCCGCGAGGTGGCCGGTCTGCCATGTCATGCGCTGGTGATGTAGGTGCTTCCTCCTCTGATTGGGGTAGTGGCATGAGCTTCGGGTAACTCTTGGAGGGGCGTTCGAGTTTATACTCTTCGGCCGTAAGGACTTCAGTCCATCTGTCAGCTAGCAAATCTTGGGCAGCTCTAAGCTGTTGCTTCTTTTTCTTGAGGCTACTCGCCGTGGCTAAAAGCCTGCGTTTAAAACGCTCTTGTTCGGCGGGGTCTGATGGTATGATGAATTCGTCGTCATCGAGGCTTGCCTCGTCTTCGGAGGGAGGCGTATAGTTATCATCCTCGACCTCTCGGTCTGCCGCTCTCTCATGAGGGCTGGCTTCTCCATCTTCCTGTGCCGAATCTTGC
This sequence comes from Triticum urartu, assembly GCF_003073215.2. Classification (NCBI taxonomy): domain Eukaryota; kingdom Viridiplantae; phylum Streptophyta; class Magnoliopsida; order Poales; family Poaceae; genus Triticum; species Triticum urartu. Next base: position 119,553,656 of record NC_053024.1, read on the forward strand.
TAAGGTGGGTGTTCTTCGGCGCTATCCGCGGTAGTATTATCTCCCGTGCCGGAATCACCGTTTTTGCTTTGGCGGGATTTAGAGCGGCGCCGCTGACGCCGGCGCTTTGGCTGTTTCTTGGGGGCGTCATCCCCCACTGTTCCATCGCCATCTCCATCTTTTGGAGTGTCCACCATATATATGTCATATGACGAGGTGGCCTTCCAGCGCCCTACATGTGCTGGTTCCTGTTCGTCTCCTACATCGTCGTCCATGCCGTCGATGTCTTCGGAGCTGAAGTCAAGCATGTCGGTTAGATCGTCGACAGTGGCTACAAAGTGGGTGGTGGGTGGGCCTTGAATTTCCTCATTGTCCGTATTCCACCCTCGCTGACCGTAGTCCGGCCAGGGCTCTCCTGATAAAGAGAGAGACTTAAGAGAATTCAGGATGTCGGCAAAAGTCGAATGTTGAAAGATGTCTGCGGCGGTGAACTCCATTATCGGCGCCCAATAGGATTCGATTGGCAGGGGCGTGGGGGGTTCGGAGTCCGGGGAGGAGTCCGGATCCTCGAAGTCACGGGTAGTGCAGAGTGCGGGGCTAGCGTTCAGCTCGATCGCCTCTGAGATCGCAGCCCTGAGGCAGCGTCCAACCGCTGATCCTCGATCGGCGCAGTAGGCTCCGAATCAATGGTCGAAACCGATGCGTATGCGGCCTCCAAGGCGCTGTTCGGTGGCAGAGCTATATCATGCCCATCGAGAAAGTGCAGCGCGCTTGGCTGTGGCTCGAATCCGTCGAAGATCAAGTCCCCGTGGATGTCAGCCGTGTAGTTTAGGCTTCCAAACCTGACCTGATGGCCAGGGGCGTAGCTTTCGATCTGCTCCAGGTGGCCGAGCGAATTGTCCCGCAGAGCGAAGCCGCCGAAGACGAAGATCTGTCCGGGGAGCAAAGTCTCACCCTGGACTGCATCGTCGTTGATGATCAAAGGAGCCATCGGGCCTAAAGGCGACGACACAGAGGAACTCTCAATGAAAGCACCAATGTCGGTGTCAAAACCGGCGGATCTCGGGTAGTGGGTCCCGAACTGTGCGTCTAGACCGGATGGTAACAGGAGGCAGGGAACACGATGTTTTACCCAGGTTCGGGCCCTCTTGATGGAGGTAAAACCCTACGTCCTGCTTGATTAATATTGATGATATGGTTAGTACAAGAGTAGATCTACCACGAGATCAAGGAGGCTAAACCCTAGAAGCTAGCCTATGGTATGATTGTTGTGTATGGAGTTGATTGCCTACGGACTACAACCCTCCGGTTTATATAGACACCGGATAGGGTTAGGGTTACACAGAGTCGGTTACAATGGTAGGAGATCTTGAATATCCGCATCGCCAAGCTTGCCTTCCACGCCAAGGAAAGTCCCATCCGGACACTGGACGAAGTCTTCAATCTTGTATCTTCACAGTCCAGGAGTCCGGCTGAAGGTATAGTCCGGCTACCCGAACACCCCCTAATCCAGGACTCCCTCAGCCTTCTCAACCACACTCGAGCAAATCAACAAGTTTGAGTGGCTAGGGAGTGAGATCGGGCGAAAATGGAGCTTGGAGCAACAATGGAGCTTAGGGTTGGAAGAGGTGGTAAACTAGAGGAAGAAGACACCCCTTTTATAGCTTAGGGCAAAAATCCAACCGTTATCCACCTACCAGCCCGCGACCAGCGGTACTACCGCCCCAGACCAGCTGTACTACCGCAGGGCCACGCGGTACTTCCGCTTGCTGATAAGCGGTACTACCGCAAGGCCACGCGGTACTACCGTGCGAACCCGCGGTACTATCGCAGCAGCAGCAGCTAGGGAAGACCTATAGCATAAGAGCTGAGGGCGGTACTGCCGCGGGCGCGGTACTACCGCTCCCCCTTGCGGTATTACCGCAAGGCAGGAAACCCCTAGCCTGGGAAGAGCGCGGATAAAGATACATCCGTGCCTACTTCCGCTGGTAAATGGAAGAAGCAAAAATCCGACACAGTACTACTGCAGAGGAGCAGTACTACCGCCTGGCAGCTGAGCCAGGCCGTGCACGGTACTACCGCGCAAGGGATGCGGTACTACCGTAGTGGCGTGGATGTAAAAAACTACATCCACCCCTACTACCGCGAAGGAGCGGTACTTGGCCTGGGGGCCACGGTACTGCGGCTCCAGAGGAGCGGTAGTACCGTGGGCACCTGCGGTACTACCGCGGGTGCCTGCGGTACTACCGCTCAACAAGGAGCAGTACTACCGCAAGCCCACCAACAGCAGTCAGGACAAGGGAAAAGAGGATCAAACGGAGGATGCTCCAAAGTGCAGGGGAAAGGAGGGGACAAGGAAGAAAACGTGTACGAGATGATTCCATCCAAACCTTTCCGACGCAGACCCCCTCTTAATAGTACGGCTTTCCTATGACTCAAATCCACCAAAAAGAAACGTAGAAAATACGCCGTCTTCAACAGTCTTCGAGGGGCACCAAACCGTCTTGTGCCTAGCGATGAAACGTCTGGGAAGCTCAAGGCACACGATTAGTCCGCAAAAGCATTGTCATGAATCACCAAAACACCTTAGGGATAAATATGCCCTGACAATCTCCCCCTTTTGGTGGATTGATGACAATACGGGATTTGCACAGAGGAAATAAGGTTAAGCAAACGCAAACCCCTCCTCTCTAGAATATAGACAGGCTCCCCCCTAGATGTGTGCTAACTAGATGGGTGCTTTGGACTGCACGGCACACATACTAAGATCAAAGCTCCCCCTATATTATAGAGACAAGGCATATCTTGCAAAAGTAAGGCTAACACTAGACAAGATAGCAAATACGAGCATAACAAGTAGCACAATCATAAGCTCACTAAGATAGAATAGAGTGCATATGTCTTACACCATATGAAGGATAAGTCTCAAAGGCGCAATCTAAACCAAAGCAAACGAGGTCCAAACGACAAAGCAAACACCAAATATGACACGACGCGTAAGCGCGCAAATCCCTACCCTCTCTCCCCCTTTGGCATCGAGACGCCAAAAAGGCAGAGAGGACACCTACACACAATGGGTGGCTCAAGCAGAGAAATAATCCCAATGCTCCTCGTGCTCCTCGTCAGACTTGGCGGCGGGGACAGTCTCCTCGATGTCCTCCTCAGAACTAGTCCACTTGAAACCTTGCTTCGCCATCCATGCAGCCTCTGGCGTGATGGCATCCTCAGAACCGCTAGAGACAACCTCTCCAAAGAGCCTCATGACCTTCTTGTCGCGGCGGTGACTCTCCTTGGATGCCATGTGAGTCCTATACTGCCCCTTCGCCTGCATGCAGAAGAGAGTCTTCATCTTGTCCTTCAACTTCTTGGCCCACGACGGCTCAGAGGAAGGTGGGGAAGACCTAGCAGCACGGTCCTCAACAACATCCTCTGCACCAGCCTCCTCCTCACCAACAACCCTCCTAGCAGCAGATGCCTCAGCACGAGTAGTAGTGTTGGCCCAATTGGGCTTGACGCGGAGACTGATGGACTCATGCCGAATCCAGTCTGGAGCAAGGAACTCATCACCAGGGTACATCTTCTCCCAAGTCGTGGAGATCAACAGAAACAAGTATGGTCCATAGATATGTACCTTGCAGGTGTACACCGCAAACCGAAGCTCACACCACATGATGTGTGAGACATCAAGTGGCTGAGTCTGAGACGTACGTGCCTCCGCGCATAGGAGCATCATGTCCACCAGGTAGGAATGAACCTTGTCCTTGTCGCCAATGCGAGGGAACAGAGTGTTGCGGAAGATGCGATGCATGATATCCAGAAACGAGTTCAGCACCCAAGTCGACTTGCCACTGGGAAGCACCTTCTCAACATAGTACGGCTGAAGCTTGTTCTTGTTAGCAGACTCAGAATTGGCGTGGGGGCGAACACCAACGGGTGTGTGAAGCCCGTCATCAGGAACGTGGAGCAGACCCATGAACTCCTTCCAGGTAGCAGACAACTGACGGCCATTGGTCATCCAGGTCATCCTCCGCTCATCCCCGGGGTGAAAGTGAACTGAGGCAAAGAACTGACAGATAAGCTCAGGATCATAGTCAAGGTGGAAAGAGATCACATGTTCAATACCGAACTGCTCCACCAAATCCAGAGCTTCTCCAAAGTAGTCACGAAACTTGTCCTTCCTCATGTGATTCATGTCTATCCAGTTGACTTCCACGTATGTGTTTTTCTTGTTCTTGATTACATCCAGATAAATGAGAGCCTGCTGCTTGGTCCAAAACAACTCAGTGCCTCTGAGGATAGCAGGAGCATTCACATAAGGGTTGATCTTCCGGCGTTCGATGTACTCAATGAGGGGAGTCTCGTCCATGCCCTTAGCAGGTTCCTTTTGCTTGCGGGTAGTGGTCTTGACATTGCGCTTGGGGGCATTGGAGCCCTCTGGTGCTTCATCTTGAGGATTGCACAGTCGCCTGGAGCCAGTGTCACGACTGGGATTGGAACGACGAGAGCCACCACCTAAGACACAAGAGAAAGCACACACAAAGAGCGAGAAGAATCAATGCAAAGACCACGACAAAGCAAGGGAAACAAGTAGAAAACATACGGGATAACTGCCACGAGGAAGATGGGACAACAACAGTAGTGTCGCCTGGTTGTGCGGTACTAAAATTTTAGTACCGCTCCTAGTCGCGGTAGTACCGTGTGAGGATACGGTAGTACCGTGGCTTGGAGCGATAGTAAGTCTTTAGTGCCACAGAACGTGCGGCAGTACCGCACGGAACGGGCGGTAGTATCGGACAAGCGGTAGTACCGCACCAGTAGCACGGTAGTACCGCACCGCGTCAGATCCGAACCTACTTTTGAATCTAAGAAGACATGCGAAACCATGGCGGAACTACGATTGATCAAATCTACCACAGGACAATATATCAAGTATAATTTCTACGCAACACTACTCTCCTACAACCTTCTCTTGCAAAGACTTGGCCTAAAATCTCAAGAACACAAGCATCTCCCCAAAAACCTAGAGACAAGAGAACTAACAAGAAAGAGAGGAATTTGGGGAAAAACCTTGGTCCATGGCAAGAGGAAGTGGTGGGGAATGATCCCACCGGTCGGAATCCAAGGAGAGCAGCCGGAGACGGAGATCCGGCGAGGGAATCCGGCCCCGTTCTTGAGCGAGAGAGAGAGAGAGAGAGAGAAAGTGGGGAAAACCGACGAATGGGTATGGGGGAGTTAGAACCCCCCTGTTCCCATCCTTATCCCCACGCACCTCCGACAGCACGGTAGTACCATGTATCATCGCGGTAGTACCGCTTGGGCGGAAGAACCGCACTAAAGCGGTAGTACCGCTCTCCCAGGTGGTAGTACCGCGCTGGGCCGGTAGTACCGTACTTTCCACGCACGGTAGTACTGTGGCAGGCCGTGGTAGTACCGTGAGCTCAAGAAGAAGCCATTTCCAAACACAAGAAAAGATAGGTCTTCGCAAGGAAACTTCAAACGAACAAAACACCTCACAACAAGCTCAAACACGAAGGGAAGAAGGGGCAAAACGACAACAAGAGACGACCACGAGACACAACCTCTCCAAAGAGAGGGCGGTGGCCGGAGCCACCTATGTTTGAGTCAATTGGTATGGCACCGCGAAGAATTATCCTTGGGCCCATGACCAAAACTCGTCTTTGAAGCACAAGTACCATCAAAAATGGCTAATGTGAAAGATTTGATCAATTTATGCATAATGGGGGGAGGGAGAGTTCATTGAGAGAACAACACTCCCCCTATGTCCATGCTTACACCTAAACAAGACAACAAGTTGAGTGTGGTGGGGTGTGCAAGGGTTCAAGCAACTTTGCTCGAATCAATGACATTTAGCTCATGCCTTAACTCGCGAAATCTTGCTTCATCCAATGACTTCGTGAAAATATCTGCAAGGTTATCATGAGTGTTGACGTAGTTGAGCTCGATCTCCCCTCGCCTAATGTGATCCCGGATGAAGTGATACTGAATCTCAATATGCTTCATCTTGAAGTGTTGCACCGGGTTGAGAGAAATCATGATGGCACTTTCATTGTCACACCAAAGAGGCACTTTGACACAAATGACACCGTAATCCTTTAAAGTTTGCCTCATCCATAAGAGTTGTGCACAACAACTACCGGCTGCTACATACTCCGCTTCGATGGACGAGAGAGACTCACAACTTTGCTTTTTGGAAGACCAACTCACCAAGGAGCAACCAAGGAATTGGCACCCTCCGGAAGTGGACTTCCTATCCACTTTGTCTCCCTCCCAATCGGAGTCCGAATACCCTACAAGCTTGAAGTTTGCTCCTCTTGGGTACCATAAGCCAAAGTTTGGGGTATGAGCCAAATATCGAAAGATTCGCTTGACCGCCACATAGTGACTTTCCTTAGGTGCAGCTTGAAACCGTGCACAAATTCCCACACTCAACATGATATCCGGTCTAGATGCACAAAGGTAGAGCAAGGATCCAATCATGGAGCGATATACCTTTTGATCCACCGCTTTACCATTGGGATCTATGTCAAGTTGGCACTTGGTGGGCATTGGAGTGGAAGCCGGCTTGACATCACTTAGCTTGAATCTCTTGAGCATGTCCTGAGTGTATTTGGCTTGGTTGATGAAGGTTCCTTCTCTTCTTTGCTTCACTTCGAACCCTAGAAAGAACTTCAACTCTCCCATGGAATACATCTTGAACTTAGAGGTCATGAGAGCGACGAATTCCTCATTGAAAGCTTTGTTAGGGGAACCAAAGATAATGTCATCAACATATAGTTGGCATACAAACAACTCCCCTTTGACCTTCTTAGTAAAAAGAGTGGGGTCGATTAGCCCAACTTCAAACCCACGATCTTGTAACAATTCGGTAAGGTGGTCATACCACGCACGTGGGGCTTGTTTAAGCCCATAGAGTGCCTTATCGAGTTGATACACATGATCGGGAAAGTAGGGATCCTCGAACCCGGGGGGTTTCTTGACATAGACCAACTCATTAATAGGACCATTAAGAAAAGCACTCTTCACATCCATTTGTTGCAACTTAAAGTTATGATGAGAAGCATAAGCAATCAACAATCGAATGGATTCAAGGCGAGCAATGGGAGCAAAGGTTTCACCGTAGTCGATACCCTTGACTTGGGAGTAGCCTTGTGCCAACAATCTTGCCTTGTTGCGAATGATGGTCCCATGAGCATCTTGCTTGTTCTTGAATATCCACTTGGTTCCAATGACATTGTGGTTCCCCGTTGGCCTTGGCACCAATCTCCACACCTTATTGTACTCGAAGTTGTTGAGTTCTTCATGCATGGCATTAAGCCAATCCGGATCTTTGAGTGCTTCATATACCTTTTTGGGTTCAACACAAGAGAAAAACGCATGATGTTCATAATAGTTTGCCAATTGTCTACGAGTGCTTACCCCCTTTTGAATGCTTCCAAGTACATTCTTCATGAGATGACCCTTGGTGGAGAGCTTGGAAGCAATCTTGGCGGCACGACACTCCAATTCCTCCCCGGTGGTGAGTTGAGGAGCGGTCACTTGATCATCTTGAGCAACGTCTTGAGCTTGTTCTTGATCTTGAACTTGCTCGGAGGAGAGAACTTGACCTTGGGCATCACTTGGTGTGTCAACACCGTCTTGAGCATGATCTTTCCCTTGGTCTTGTTCACGAGGATGAGGGCCTTCACTTTGTTCTTCGGAAGAGTGTGGGCCTTGGGTTGGTGATGGATCCACTTGAGTGGAGCATTGTCCTTCTCCTTCGACCACAAGGGGTTCCTCAATGGGTAGGATAAAACCAACACCCATTCTTCTTATGGCTTGAGGAGGAATTTCATCACCTACATCACAAGTGCCACTTTGCTCCACTTGGGAGCCGTTATTCTCATCAAACTCCACGTTACACATCTCCTCAATAAGTCCCGTGGATTTATTGAGGACACGGTAAGCATGAGAGTTTGTAGCATAACCAACAAATATGCCCTCATAAGCTCTAGCCTCAAATTTAGACAACCGAACACCTTTCTTGAGAATGAAACACTTACACCCGAACACCCGAAAGTACTTAAGGTTGGGCTTGTTACCGGTGAGTATCTCATATGGAGTCTTGTTCAAGCCCTTGCAAAGGTAGAGCCGATTGGATGCATGACACGCGGTGTTGATGGCTTCGGCCCAAAAGTTCTATGGAGACTTGAACTCCGCCATCATGGTTCTTACCGCATCCATCAACGTCCGGTTCTTCCTCTCTGCAACACCATTTTGTTGAGGGGTGTAAGGTGCGGAATATTGATGCTTGATCCCCTCATCACTAAGAAACTCATCCAAGGTGTAGTTCTTGAACTCGGTGCCATTGTCACTTCTTATTGTCAAGATCTTTGCATTGTGTTGATGTTGTGCTTCATTTGCAAAGTCAATGACGGTTTGTTGGGTCTCGCTCTTCCTTTTGAAGAAATACACCCAAGTATATCTTGAGTAGTCATCCACAATCACCAAGCAATACTTCCTACCCCCAAGACTATCAAAGGATGGAGGCCCAAAGAGATCCATGTGAAGGAGATCCAAAGGCCTCTTTGATTAAATGATAGTCATGGGAGGGTGAGCCTTCTCATGAAGCTTTCCTTCGATACAAGCACTGCAGGCACGATCTTTAGCAAAACTAACATTCGTTAGTCCACGGACATGGTCCCCCTTGAGAAGACTTTGCAAATATCTCATATTGACATGGGCTAAACGGCGATGCCAAAGCCATCCCACGTCAACTTTAGCCATTAGGCACGTCGCAGTCTTAGTGGGTCGCTCCGAAAAGTTAATCACATATAGACCGTTCTCGACGTGCCCAACAAAGGCTACTTTAAGAGTCTTGCTCCACAAGAGGGCCACAGTATCAATATCAAAGAAAGTGGCAAAGCCCATGATTGCAAGTTGACGAACGGAAAGTAAATTGTATGCAAGGGACTCAACAAGCATGACCTTCTCGATCGTGAGATCATGAGAGATGAAAACCTTGCCAAGTCCCAATACCTTAGAAGATGAGGCATCACCCCACTCGACATTGGTGGGCATAGATGGAATCTTGTGCACGTCCACCACCAAGTCCTTGCTTCCGGTCATATGATTTGTAGCTCCACTATCGAGCAACCATGATCCCCCACCGGAAGCAAACACCTACAAGAGATCAATGCTTGGTTTTAGGTACCCATTTTGTAATGGGTCCTTTGATATTAGTAACAAGGGTCTTGGGAACCCAAATAGACCATTCAATGTACTCATGAGGAGAACCAACAAATTTGGCATAGACATGCCCATCACTAGCACGACATAACACATAAGAAGGATTAAAGTCGCCGGCTTTGTTGGGAGGGGTGACATTTCCCTTTTTGACACTGTCACCCTTCGCATTGTTCTTCTTCTCCTTGGAGGCACTCTCTCCCTCCTTCACAAAAGTTTGCTTGAGAGGAGGAGGTCGTTTGGTCTTGTTATCCTTCTTCTTGTTCTTGGGGTTGGGTGCGAACCCAATCCCCTCCTTGGCCACAACTCCCTTTTGATTTCTCAAAAGGTCGTTTAGGTTCTTCTCACCTTGTATGCATGACACAAGGCCTTTCTCAAGTTGCTCCTTCAACTGAACATTCTCCTCAATAAGATGCACATGCTCACATTTGCATTATCCATTAACACCATACGAGGAAAAGTGGCTTTCTCCTTGGTTAGCTTCACTTGGAGTTGATCATGAGACTCCTTGAGGGTAGCATGAACACCCTTCAAGACTTTGTGAGCCTTATCGAGAATGTCAAACTCCTCTTTGAGTCTAGCAAGATCAACCCCAAGCTTTGCCTTCTCGGAGTTTAGCACACAAGAAACAACAAGATCATGATCAAGATCTTTCTTTAATGTAGCATGATCATCGTTGTGAGACTCCTCAAGAGCCAAACGAAGACCACGCTCTTCCTCAAGAGAATTGGAAAGATCCGAAATCTCATCGGCATAGTCACGACTATGCCCCTCCATCTTAGAGATGATATCTTCGTGAGCCTCGATCATGTCATTGGCTTCACCAAGTTGTTCCAAGAGAGCAACAAAGTGCTTCTTGGATTTACCCTTGAGTTTACCCATAAAGGCCTCAAACTCATTCACCTCCACATTATTTCCCTCATGTTCATCAATGCTATCATCGAAGAGGGATGATTAATGATGGTAGTTTTGATGTTGGGGGTTACCTTGTTGGTGGCTTTAGCCATGAGGCACTTGGCGGTGATGCTCTCATTGGGTGAGTCGAAGAGAGACACCCGTGGAGTTGTCGCAATGGCAACGGAGGCCATGGCAACCGACTCACCATCTTCATCATCGTCATCATCCTCATTGTGCTCTTCTTGTACCACCAATGCCTTGAGAGGAGTCTTCTTGGTGAAATTGCTCTTGTTGGGGAATGACTTGGCCTTGTCCTTTCGGATGAGCTTGCCACCATTGTCTTCCCTCTTCTCATAAGGGCACTCCGCAACAAAGTGACTGACATTGCCACAATTGAAACAAGTCCTCACTCGTTGCTTGCCCTTTGTGCCACTTGAAATGTTCTTGTTGAAGTTGGGCCTTGAGTTCTTCTTGCTCCAAAATTTCCTTGAAGCAAGGGCCATGTGTTCATGATAGGCATACTTCGTATCTTCGAGGTTACTCTCCTCTTCTTCCTCTTCGCCCTCTTCCTCCCTACTAAACTTGGCCTTTAGAGCAAGGTTGGGTTTCTTTACTCGTTGAGAGCGAAGTACCGCATTGTCGGCGGTCTTGTCCAAGATGCTCATAGCAACGAACTCATCCAACACATCACTTGAGGACAAGGTGTGGAAGTCTGGCCTTTGACGAATGAAGAAGGACATGGCTTTGTGGTAGGGCATCATTGCCTTGAGGAATTTGCGCTTGATCCAATTGTCATCCGTGTCCTTGCTTCCATGATCTCGGAGCGAGACCACGAGTTTGGTTACCCTCCGATAGAGCTCACGAGGTTCTTCATCTTCTTTCATTGCAAACTCATCGGCTTCATCTTGCACCACTTCATAGTTGGAGCGTTGAATGCTTGCGCTTCCCCGGTAGAGGGAAACCACTTGGCGCCAAGCATCTTTGGCCAAGGAGTAGGGCCGGAGATGAGGAAGGTCTTCGGGTGGGATGGCTTCTTGAATGATTAAGAGAGCATTCTCATTGAATTGATTATCCACGGCTTCTCTAGGAGTGAAGTTGCTTTGGTCATGCGGATAGAAACCTTCTTCAATGATTCTCCAAAGGTTAGTGTTCACATGATTTAAATGACGCTTAAAACGATAGACCCAAGAGTCAAATTCAACATTCTTCTCAATCTTAGGTGCCGGACCATCATGATTCAAATGAGTGGAAGGGAGAGGTCCACCATAAACAAGTGGAGGTTCCACATGGGAAAATATGTCGGTGCCACTCTTACCACTAGTAGGAAGGGCTTTCTCGCTAGTAGCCCCCCCCTTGTCGGAGGTAGCATCCGTCACCTTGTTGGCGGGATCACCCACTTTCAACGGTGCGGTGGAAAGTTTAAGCTCTTCTAAGAAATCTTTAAACATGCTTTTGATCTCGGTCGTCATGGAGGTTTTCAATATGTCCAACGCCACATTGAACTCCTCACGAGAGACCGCGGTTCCCCCATCTCCCGTAGAAGATACCGAATTTGCACCGGAGTGCTCCTCCTCACCTTCTACGACGTCAACCATACTCTTTGGACGGTAAAGTCCTTACTAAAGAGACGAGGCTCTGATACCAATTGAAAGGATCGATATGGTTGACTAGAGGGGGGGTGAATAGGCAACTAACAATTTTTAGGTTTTCTTTAACAATTTAAACTTTGCATCAAAGTAGGTTGTCTAGATATGCAACTAGGTGAGCAACCTATATGATGCAACAAAGATAGGAACACAAGCAAGAAAGAGATATATCACAAATAAGCTTGCACAAGTAAAGGCACGAGATAACCAAGAGTGGAGCCGGTGGAGACGAGGATGTGTTACCGAAGTTCCTTCCCTTTGAGGGGAAGTACGTCTCCATTGGAGCAGTGTGGAGGCACAGTGCTCCCCAAGAAGCCACTAGGGACACCGTATTCTCCTCACGCCCTCACACAATGCGAGATGTCGTGGTTCCACTATTGGTGCCCTTGGAGGCAGCGACCGAACCTTTACAAACAAGGTTGGGGCAATCTCCACAACTTAATTGGAGGCTCCCAAGGACACCATGAAGCTTCACCATAATGGACTATGGCTCTGCGGTGACCTCAACCGTCTAGGGTGCTCAAACACCCAAGAGTAACAAGATCCGCAAGGGATTAGTGGGGGGAATCAAATTTCTCTTGGTGGAAGTGTAGATCGGGGCCTTCTCAACCACACCCGAGCAAATCAACAAGTTTGATTGGCAAGGGAGTGAGATCGGGCGAAAATGGAGCTTGGAGCCACAATGGAGCTTAGGGTTGGAAGAGGTGGTCAACTAGAGGAAGAAGACACCCCTTTTATAGCTTAGGAAAAAATCCAACCGTTATCCACCTACCAGCCCGCGACCAATGGTACTACCGCCCCAGACCAGCGGTACTACCGCAGGGCCACGCGGTACTTCCGCTTGCTGATAAGCGGTACTAACGCAAAGCCACGCGGTACTACCGTGCGGACCCGCGGTACTACCGCAGCAGCAGCAGCTAGGGCAGACCTGTAGCACAAGAGCTGAGGGCGGTACTGCCGCGGGCGCGATACTACCGCTCCCCCTTGCGATACTACCGCAAGGCAGGAAACCCCTAGCCTGGGAAGAGCGCGGATAAAGATACATCCGTGCCTACTTCCGCTGGTAAACGGAAGAAGCAAAAATCCGACACAGTACTACCGCAGAGGAGCGGTACTACCGCCTGGCAGCTGAGCCAGGCCGCGCACGGTACTACCACGCAAGGGATGCGGTACTACCCCAGTGGCGTGGATGTAAAAAATTACATCCGCCCCTACTACCGCGAAGGAGTGGTACTTGGCCTAGGGGCCACGGTACTGCGGCTCCAGAGGAGTGGTAGTACCGTGGGCACCTGCGGTACTACCGCGCCGAAGTGCGGTACTACCGCGGGTGCCTGCGGTACTACCGCTCAACAAGGAGCAGTACTACCGCAAGCCCACCAACAACAGTCAGGACAAGGGAAAAGAGGATCAAACGGAGGATGCTCCAAAGTGCAGGGGAAAGGAGGGGACAAGGAAGAAAACGTGTACGAGATGATTCCACCCAAACCTTTCCGACGCGGACCCCCTCTTAATAGTACGGCTTTCCTACGACTCAAATCCACCAAAAAGAAACATAGAAAAGACGCCGTCTTCAACAGTCTTCGAGGGGCACCAAACCGTCTTGTGCCTAGCGATGAAACGTCTGGGAAACTCAAGGCACACGATTAGTCCACAAAAGCATTGTCATCAATCACCAAAACACCTTAGGGATAAATATGCCCTTACAGTAACTACTCACAAAGCATATTCATGTTCATAATCAGAGGGGTAATAATATGCATAAAGGATCTGAACATATGATCTTCCACTTATTAAACCAACTAGCATCAACTACAAGGAGTAATTAACACTACTAGCAACCTACTAGCACCAATCCCGGACTTGGAGATAAGAATTGGATACAAGAGATGAACTAGGGTTTTGAGATGAGATGGTGCTGATGAAGATGTTGATGGAGATTTCCCTCTCCCGATGAGAGGAGCGTTGGTGATGACGATGGCGATGATTTCCCCCTCCGAGAGGGAAGTTTCCCCGGCAGAACAGCTCTGCTGGAGCTCTAGATTGGATCCGCCAAGGTTCCGCCTCGTGGCGCCGGAGTTTCGTCCCGAAAGGTTGCTTCCTATTTTTTTCTTGATGAAAGACTTCATATAGGAGAAGATGGTCATCGGAGAGCCACCAGGGGGCCCACGAGGTAGGGGGCGCGCCCTAGGGGGGGGGGCGCCCCCACCCTCGTGGACAGGGTGTGCCCCCCTGGTCTTCATCTTTGGCGAGGATTTTTCATTATTTATTATAAGGTATTCCGTGGAGTTTCAGGACTTTTGGAGTTGTGCAGAACAGGTCTCTAATATTTGCTCCTTTTCCAGCCCAGAATTCCAGCTGTCCCCTCCTTATGTAAACCTTGTAAAATAAGAGAGAATAGCCATAAGTATTGTGACATAATGTGAAGTAACATCCCATAATGCAATAAATATCGATATAAAAGCATGATGCAAAATGGACGTATCAACTCCCCCAAGCTTAAACCTCGCTTGTCCTCAAGCGAAAGCTGATAACAATAAATATGTCCCCATGTTTAGAGGTAGAGGCGTCGATAAAAATAAAATACGGACATGAAGGCATCATGATTATTCTCATAATAGCAACATATATAGATATTGTCATATGATTACTTATGTTCAAGTGATGATCTATTCACAATGCAAAAGTATGAATCAGAAACCTTATTGAGAACCAACAAACTATAACCTCAGTCATTGAAGCAATTGCAATTTATCATAACATCAGAAAGAGTCTATGTCAGAGCTAAAAAGCAATTCCACATACTCAACTATCATCTAGTCCTTCATAATTGCTAACACTCGCGCAATACTTGTGGTTACGGAGTTTTAATCGGACACAGAGAAAGATAGGGGCTTATAGTTTCGCCCCACAACCTTTTACCTCGAGGGTAATGTCAACAATAATAACTCATGCCCCCCTACATCCAATTAGATATATATATATATATATATCATGTTCTTTCCAACATGCTGGGCTTGCCAAAGGATAAAATGAAAAAGGAAAGGTGAAGATCACCATGACACTTGCATAAGGTAGAAGATAATAATAAAAGATAGGCCCTTCACAGAGGGAAGCAGAGGTTGCCATGCGCTTTTATGGTTGGATGCACAAAATCTTAATGCGAAAGAACGTCACTTTATATTGCCCCTTGTGATATGAACCTTTATTATGCAGTCTGTCGCTTTTATTATTTCCACATCACAAGATCGTATAAAGCTTATTTCTCCCACACTAATCATACATATTTAGAGCAATTTTTATTGCTTTGCACCGATGACAACTTACTTGAAGGATCTTACTTAATCCATAGGTAGATATGGTGGACTCTCATGGCAAAACTAGTTTAAGGGTATTTGGAAGCACAAGTAGTATCTCTACTTGGTACTGAGAATTTGGCTAGCATGAGGGGGAAAGGCAAGCTCAACATGTTGGATGATCCATGACAACATACTTTATCTCAGATATAAGAAAACATAACCCATTATGTTGTCTTCCTTGTCCAACATCAACTCTTTAGCATGTCATATTTTGATGAGTGCTCCCAATCATAAAAGATGTCAATAATAGTATATTTATATGTGAAACCTCTCTTTCCTTATTACTTCCTATTAATTGCAACGATAACCAAAGCTATGTCTGCCAACTCCCAACAACCTTTAATCGTCACACTCTTTCTATGTGAAGTCATTACTATCAATAAGATCAATATGAACTTTTGTTTCTTCTTATTCTTTTTCTCTTTTCTTTTATTCACCCAAGATCATAGCAACAAAATCAAGCCCTTGACTCAACACTAATCTTTATTATATAGCTCACGGACTCGATTACATAGAGAGATCATAAGGCAAAACTCAAAACTAGATCATGACATAAACTTTATTCTACTAGATCAAAATACTACTAACAGGATCGAACTAAGGAAAACGGTAAAGATAGGAGTTGTGATTGTGATACGATACCGGGGCACCTCCCCCAAGCTTGGCGGTTGCCAAGGGGAGTGCCCATACCCATGTGATTATATCTCCTTCTTTGTTGTTGGTGAAATATTCTTTGCGATGATTCCTCTCAGGATATGATTCTCCTCCTCGAGCTTGTTGACTTGCTGCTTGAGGTCCATTGTTTCCTTACGAAGCTTTCCTGTGACGGCTAAAGCTCCTTGCACCCAAGGGTGTTTCATAGCTGCAGGAGAACAAGTGACACTCCTCTTCATATTTTCATAAGAAAGAAATCAAACATTGGAAGGGATAACCGAGTTTGGAATAGCTGAGCTCTGTAGTTCCCCCATCGTGAACCCAGCTCGGCAGTGAGAGGTGACTTCTTGATCCTCCATGGCATCTACCCTCATTAGGTCAGCCTCCATCTCTTCCTCCGTTGCTGGTCCAAAGTGGTCAGGGTCGCTGTTTGCCCTTGGTTCCAGTGCCGGAGTAGATACCCGGCTCTCCCCGACTAACTCTTGAGAAGACATCTTGCTCTAATCTGCAGCAGCAATAGCTCAAAACAAAAATAGAGGATATTTGCGTAATACGGGAGTCAAAACCTTCGGGAGAATATATAATGAATTTTTACCGACCAAAATACATATCGTGCAAGAAAACGGAGTCCGGAAGGCACACGAGGTGCTCACGAGGTAGGGGGCGCACCCGGGGGGGTAGGGCGCTCCCTCCACCCTCGTGGGGCCCTCGTGTCCTTCCCGTACTGCTACTTAATTTTCTATTTTTCTAAATATTCCAAAACGGAGAAATATTGCCTTAAAAACTATTTTGGAATCGGTCTACTTACCGTACCACATACCTATTCCTTTTCGGAGTCTGAAACGTTCTGGAAAGTGTCCCTTATGTATTCCTCTGGTGTTATGGTTTCAATAATATTGGTTTCAATATTTATGGGATTACCTGAGATATAATGTTTAATTCTTTGACCGTTTGCCACCTTCGGATTTGTGCCTTCGAAGTTGTTGATTTTTATGGCACCGGAACGATAAACCTCCTCGATAACATAGGGGCCTTCCCATTTAGAGAGAAGTTTCCCTGCAAAAAATCTTAAACGAGAGTTGTATAGCAATACATAATCACCTACATTAAACTCACGCTTTTGTATCCTTTTGTCATGCCATCTTTTAACCTTTTCTTTAAACAACTTGGCATTTTCATAAGCTTGGGTTCTCCATTCATCAAGTGAGCTAATATCAAATAACCTCTTTTCACCGGCAAGTTTGAAATCATAGTTGAGTTCTTTAATAGTCCAGTATGCCTTATGTTCTAGTTCAAGAGGTAAGTGACATGCTTTTCCATATACCATTTTATACGGAGACATACCCATAGGATTTTTATATGCAGTTCTATAGGCCCATAATGCATCATCAAGTTTCTTTGACCAATTCTTTCTAGACCTATGGACAGTCTTTTGCAAAATTAATTTGAGTTCTCTATTACTCAATTCTACTTGACCACTAGACTGTGGGTGATACGGAGATGCAATTCTATGATTGACGTCATATTTAGCAAGCATTTTACGGAAAGCACCATGAATAAAATGTGAACCACCATCAATCATTAAATATCTAGGGACTCCAAACCTCGGAAAAATAACTTCTTTAATCATTTTAATAGAAGTGTTATGATCAGCACTACTAGTTGGAATAGCTTCTACCCACTTAGTAACATAATCAACAACAACTAAAATATGTGTATATCCATTAGAGGCAGGAAAAGGTCCCATATAATCAAAGCCCCAAACATCAAACGGTTCAATAACAAGTGAATAATTCATAGGCATTTCTTGACGTCTACTAATATTACCAATTCTTTGACATTCATCACAAGATAGGACAAACTTACGGACATCCTTGAAGAGAGTAGGCCAACAAAAACCGGATTGGAATACCTTATGTGCAGTTCTATCTCCCGCGTGGTGTCCTCCATAAGTTTCGGAGTGGCACTTGCGTAGGATCTGTTCCTGTTCATGCTCAGGTACACAACGTCTAATAACACCATCTACTCCTTCTTTATAAAGATGTGGGTCATCCTAAAAGTAATGTCTCAAATCATAGAAGAACTTTTTCTTTTGTTGGTATGTGAAGCTAGGTGGTATAAATTTAGCAACTATGTAATTAGCATAATCAGCATACCAAGGGGTACTACGAGAAGTACTTATGACATTTAATTGTTCATGAGGAAAGCTATCATCAATAAGTAGTGGGTCATCAAGAACATTCTCTAACCTAGATAAGTTGTCTGCAACGGGGTTCTCAGCTCCTTTTCTATCAACAATATGCAAATCAAATTCTTGTAGCAAGAGAACCCATCTAATAAGTCTAGGTTTAGCATCTTTCTTCTCCATAAGATATTTAATAGCAGCATGATCAGTGTGGATAGTTACTTTAGAATCAACAATATAAGGTCTGAACTTATCACAAGCAAATACAACTGCTAAAAGTTCTTTTTCAGTAGTAGCATAATTTCTTTGAGCATTGTCTAGAGTCTTACTAGCATAATGGATAACATTTAATTTCTTACCAACTCTTTGCCCTAGAACAACACCTACAACATAATCGCTAGCATCACACATAATTTCAAAGGGTAAATTCCAGTCAGGTGGCTGAACAACAGGTGCATAGACTAATGCTTTCTTAAGTATTTCAAATGCTTCTACACAATCATCATCAAATACAAATGGTATATCTTTCTATAATAAATTAGTCAGAGGCCGAGAAATTTTTGAGAACTCCTTAATGAACCTCCTATAAAATCCGGCGTGACCAAGGAAACTTATACCTTTGATGTCCTTGGGACATGGCATCTTTTCAATAGCATCAACCTTGGCTTTATCAACTTCAATACCTCTTTTAGAAACTTTATGACCCAAGACAATACCCTCATTAACCATAAAGTGGCACTTTTCCCAATTCAAGACAAGATTAGTTTCTTCACATCTCTGCAAAACTCGATCAAGATTGCTTAAGCAATCATTAAAAGAAGATCCATAGACGGAAAAGTCGTCCATGAAAACCTCACAAATCTTTTCATAAAAGTCAGAGAATATAGCCATCATGCATCTTTGAAAGGTAGCGGGTGCATTACATAAACCAAAAGGCATACGTCTATAAGCAAAAGTACCAAAAGGGCATGTAAAAGTAGTCTTTGATTGATCTTTAGCCGACACAGGTATTTGAGAGAAACCAAAATAACCATCTAGAAAGCAGTAATATGTATGTTTGCATAATCTTTCTAGCATTTGATCGATAAAAGGTAAGGGGTAATGATCTTTCTTAGTAGCCTTATTTAATTTGCGAAAATCAATTACCATCCTATAACCTGTAATAATTCTTTGTGGAATCAATTCATCTTTATCATTAGGAACAACAGTAATACCTCCCTTATTAGGGACACAATGAACATGACTTACACACTGACTATCATCAACGGGATAAATTATACCTGCCTCCAGAAGCTTTAGTATTTCTTTTCTTACCACTTCTTTCATTTTAGGATCCAGACATCGTTGAGGATCACGAACTAGTTTGGCATCTGCTTCCAAATTTATTTTATGTTGACATAGAGTGGGACTAATGCCCTTAAGATCATCCAGAGTATATCCAATAGCAGCACGGTGCTTCTTCAGAGTTTTCAATAATCTTTCTTCTTCATGCTCTGAAAGGTTAGCACTAATAATAACAGGATATATCTTCTTTTCATCGAGATAAGCATATTTAAGATTATTAGGCAACGGTTTAAGCTCAAACACGGGATCACCCTTAGGTGGAGGGGGATCCCCTAGGATTTCAACAGGCAAATTGTGTTTCAGAATAGGTTCTTGTTTAAAGAATACTTCATCTATTTCCCTTCTTTCATTCATAAACATATCATTCTCATGTTCTAGCAAATATTGTTTTAAAGGATCACTAGGAGGTACGGCAATAGAAGCAAGACCAATAATTTCATCCTTACTAGGAAATTCTTCTTCACGGTGTTGTTTACTAAATTTAGAGAAATTAAATTCATGAGTCATATCGTCCAAGCCAATAGTAACAACATTCTTTTCGCAGTCTATCTTAGCATTAACAGTGTTCAAGAAGGGTCTACCAAATATAATGGGACAAAAGCTATCTTGTGGGGAACTAAGAACAAGAGCATCAATAGGATATTTAGTTTTCCCGCACAAGACTTCAACATCTCTAACAATTCCCACTGCTGAAATAGTATCTCTATTAGCAAGTTTAATTGTGACATCAATATCTTCTAACTCAGTAGGTGCAATTTCATGCCTGATTTCTTTATACAAGTCATAAGGTATAACACTAGCACTAGCACCCATATCACATAAGCCAGGATAACAATGTTCTCCTATTTTAACAGAAATAACAGGCATGCCTACCACAGGTCTATGTTTATCTTTAGCACAAGGTTTAGCAATTATAGCAGTTTCACCACAGAACTGAATAACATGCCCATCAATATTATCAGACAAGAGATCTTTAACAATAGCAACATTTGGTTCAACTTTAACTTGTTCAGGAGGTATATAAGTTCTAATATTTCTTTTATGAACCACAGTTGAAGCTTTAGCATGATCCTTTATCCTAACAGGGAAAGGTAGTTTCTCAACATAACAAGTAGGAACAATAGGATCATTATAAGTAATAGTCTTTTCTTCAACTTTAATAGGTGCAACTACTTTTACTTCTATGGGAGGATGATATTTAAATCACTTCTCCTTAGGGAGATCAACATAAGTAGCAAAAGATTCACAGAAAGAAGCTACTATCTCAGAATCAAGTCCATATTTAGTGCTAAACTTATGGAAAATATCGATATCCATAAAAGATTTAACACAATCAAACTTAGGTGTCATACCTGACTCCTTACCATTGTCGAGGTCCCAATCTTCAGAGTTGCGTTTAATTCTATCCAATAAATCCCTTCTAAATCCAATAGTCTTCATCATAAAAGAGCCAGCACAAGAAGTATCAAGCATGGTGCGATTATTTTCAGAAAGCCGAGCATAATTTTTTTGAAGAATTGTTTCCCTTGGGAGCTCATGATTGGGGCATGAATATAACATTGATTTAAGCCTCCCCCAAGCTTGAGCGATGCTTTCTCCTTTGCGAGGTCAAAAATTATATATATAATTGCGATCATGATGAACAAGATCCATAGGGTAATACTTTTGATGAAATTCCAATTTCAATCTTCTATAATTCCATGATCTCGCATCATCACATAGCCTATACCATATCAATGCGTCTCCCTTCAAAGATAAAGGGAAGACCTTCTTCTTAGCAACATCATCGGGTATACTTGCAAGCTTAAATAATCCACAAACTTCATCCACATATATTAGGTGTTCATCAGGATGCTTTGTTCCATCTCCTGTAAAAGGATTAGCTAACAGTTTTTCTATCATACCCGAAGGATACTCATAAGGAATTTCATTTTCAATAGGTTCAGTAGGTTGAGGAGCAACTCTTTGCTCTACTGGTCGGGGTGAAGATACCCCGAACAAGCCCCTCAAAGGATTACTTTCCATAGTAACAAGTGACAGTAAATTTCAGCACACTATATAAATTTTTCCTTAACAAATTCCACCTACCAAAGGCGCTTCACTCCCCGGCAACGGCGCCAGAAAAGAGTCTTGATGACCCACAAGTATAGGGGATCTATCGTAGTCCTTTCGATAAGTAAGAGTGTCGAACCCAACAAGGAGCAGAAGGAAACGATAAGCGGTTTTCAGCAAAGTATTCTCTGCAAGTACTGAAATAAGTGGTAATAGATAGTTTTGTGATAAGATAATTTGTAACGAGCAACAAGTAACAAAAGTAAATAAAGTGCAGCAAGGTGGCCCAATCCTTTTTGTATCAAAGGACAAGCCTGGACAAACTCTTATATAAGGAAAAGCGCTCCCGAGGACACATGGGAATATCGTCAAGCTAGTTTTCATCACGTTCATATGATTCGCGTTCGGTACTTTGATAATTTGGCATGTGGGTGGACCGGTGCTTGGGGCTATTCTTACTTGAAAAAGCATCCCACTTATGATTAACCTCTATTGCAAGCATCCGCAACTACAACAAAAGTATTAAGGTAAACCTAACCATAGCATGAAACATATGGATCCAAATCAACCCCTTATGAAGCAACACATAAACTAGGGTTTAAGGTTCTGTCACTCAAGCAACCCATCATCTACTTATTACTTCCCAATGCCTTCCTCTAGGCCCAAATAATGGTGAAGTGTTATGTAGTCGACGTTCACATAACACCACTAGAGGCTAGACAACATACATCTTATCAAAATATCGAACGAATACCTTCACATGACTACTAATAGCAAGACTTCTCCCTTGTCCCCAGGAAAAAACGTAACTACTCATAAAGCATATTCATGTTCATAATTAGAGGGGTAATAATATGCATAAAGGATCTGAACATATGATCTTCCATCAATTAAACCAACTAGCATCAACTACAAGGAGTAATTAACACTACTAGCAACCTACTAGCACC
This sequence comes from Triticum urartu, assembly GCF_003073215.2. Classification (NCBI taxonomy): domain Eukaryota; kingdom Viridiplantae; phylum Streptophyta; class Magnoliopsida; order Poales; family Poaceae; genus Triticum; species Triticum urartu. Next base: position 119,575,962 of record NC_053024.1, read on the forward strand.
AATCCCGGACTTGGAGACAAGAATTGGATACAAGAGATGAACTAGGGTTTTGAGATGAGATGGTGCTGATGAAGATGCTGATGGAGATTGCCGTCTCCTGATGAGAGGAGCGTTGGTGATGACGATGGCGATGATTTCCCCCTCCGGGAGGGAAGCTTCCCCGGCAGAATAGCTCTGCCGGAGCCCTAGATTGGATCCGCCAAGGTTCCGCCTCGTGGCGGCGGAGTTTCGTCCCGAAAGGTTGCTTCCTATTTTTTTCTCGACGGAAGACTTCATATAGGAGAAGATGGTCATCGGAGAGCCACCAGGGGGCCCACGAGGTAGGGGGCGCCCCCACCCTCGTGGACAGGGTGTGGCCCCCCTGGTCTTCATCTTTGGTGAGGATTTTTCATTATTTATTATAAGGTATTCCGTGGAGTTTCAGGACTTTTGGAGTTGTGCAGAATAGGTATCTAATATTTGCTCCTTTTCTAGCCTAGAATTCCAACTGCCGGCATTCTCCCTCCTTATGTAAACTTTGTAAAATAAGAGAGAATAGCCATAAGTATTGTGACATAATGTGAAATAATAACCCATAGTGCAATAAATATCGATATAAAAGCATGATGCAAAATGGACGTATCCATATACACCTTTCTTCATGGTCGACGGAGCAGAGGCGGTTCTCCCTAGTGACATCTGTCATGACTCACCTCGGGTGGCGGCTTATGTGGAAGCAGAAAATGAAAGAGCACGTCAAGAGGCACTTGATCTATTGGATGAAGAGCAGGACATAGCAGCAGCTTGTTCGGCGATTTACCAACAAGATCTGCGCCGTTATCACAGCCGCCAGGTTAAAACCAGAACTTTTCAAGAAGGCGATCTGGTGCTCCGGCTTATCCAGGATCAGACTGATATGGACCAGTTATCCCCACCTTGGGAAGGACCCTTTGTGGCCAGCAAGAATCTAAACAATGGGTCATATTACCTTATCGATGTTCGAGACCACAAGGACTCACGCACGTCTGAGGAGGAGACCCACCGACCCTGGAATATTGCTCAGCTTCGGTCATACTACACTTGAGCCATAGGCTCTCCTTACGTACATATTTAGACAATGTACATATTATGATTGATATAATAAACCAGCATCCCTGCTAAAGCAGGGCCTCTTTATTTCTCATAGATGAGTTTTTGGTTACTGGGGGCTTCCGGCTTACGCATGAAGTTATGATTACCCTTTGAACCGGCTAGTGTAGATAGGAAAGCCGTCCTCTATATAAGCTCCATATTTCAAACTCTACTCTTTCTGGCTCCGTATTTCAAACTCTAATTGGATTTTGTGTCAGCTGGCCAGCAGGACCGCCAGCCCGCAGATGTAGGGAGGTCTCCTCTTGAACTGAGAAATCAAAGTCGCGATCTGATAGGTATCTATCCGGACCATGCATCTGGAAAGCGCCGGTTCGATTCCGGCTCGTGACATGAAGAAGAAGTCGCAAACAGGGATCAGATGAGTTTGCATAGCGTTACTTTGTTGACGGAAAATCTAATTGTTCTTTCGGTTCAATGAAGACTATGCTTACTTTCCTTTCTCTTACCGGTCTGTGTTCTATCATGGACCTGTATTCCGTTCCTCGAATCGAGACTTTCTTTTGGTATGATTTTGATACGAGTTTTCTATCAAAACTCTATGCCATCAATCACTATCCCCGGGGATAGAATCCAGCTCCCGGCGTACCTGATAACTATGCTCATATACGTCAATTCATGGAAGATGCTCAGGGGAACGAATCCATATAGGAAACCCCTCTAGGGGAAGGGACAACTGGTTAGTTTGTGTTAACATATCAAGGGATACAAATCATTGCCAGGTATGGTGGGAAAAAAGCAACCTATTGTATTTTCCTTACTCCAGTGGGCTTTAACTAGACCTGTTTACTTAGCTTGATCTTTGTGCTTTCGGCATAGGTAGGATGTATCTCTGGATTATCCATGGTATGCTTCCATTGTTGCACCTTAGCCCGGTATAGTAGGAGGCGATCCATGCTATTCATGAGTTGATAAGCTCCATTCCATCAATAGGGATCAACCCAGCTGCATAGCTTTAAGATCCTAAGCTACACCACAGCTAAATCAACCAAAGTCAGGGATTCTAGCTCAAGATCAGGAAAGAGCTTCGTTCCCTCCTGCCTGCTGGCTAGAGTTATACCATCCACTCTTGCTGCTGATTGTGAAGTAGCGTAAAACCCTCTATCGCGTCTGTTTGTTTGCCGTTGTACGAAAGTCTATCAATTCAAGAATTTGCAAATCCCTTGGGTTCTTTGCCGAGGTTAGCCTAGCATTGGAAGCCCTGGTGGATAGCCTTGCTTTGAAGATGAGGATTATGATGTAATCACTACAAACAATATGGTAGCAACCACTTTCCATTTCACCAGAAAATTACAGTACTGCTTTAACATTCTTTAAAGAGAATTTTGAGAACCAACCCTGTCCCCAGATACGAATAAAGGAGACTGCTTTCTGTATAATTGTGCTTATGCAGCTAGAAACCCATTTTCTGTTTCTGTCATTTTCCCAAATGCTCGCAGCATGTAGTAACAACAACCAACTTGGTTGGTATTATATGCAGAGATTACCTCATCAGCTAGATGCCTCAGCTAGTGCTTATCAGCTAATAAGCTACTTCGAAAAGACCAGATACTGGAGAACATGGTGGAGGAAGCAGCAAGTGATTTCTTCAAGACGGCGCTCTTCATTGTTGCAGCTGGATCCAATGACATATTTTGGAGTATCTTTCGCCTTCAGTACCGTTCTTTGGACGAGAGAAGCCTTATCCTTCAGACTTTCTGGACGTGTTGGTGTTGGTTTCCAATCTGTCATTTTATCAGAAGGTTCCGCCAATTTATCACTACTGTAGTTTAGTGTCGCTTGCTCTTGTTTGCTGCAGACCTCTATTTTCTTTCCATCGATTAAGAGGCTAAATGAACAGGGTGCTCAAAAGTTTGTTGTGTCCGACGTCGGGCAAATCGGTTGTATACCGTACGTTCGTGCTCTGGAGATACGTACGATATCGTGACGGAGATCATTCTGCACTACCGTCAATATGGTACGCTTTTCTTCCTCGCTGCTTCCCGCAAATGATGTGCTTCAGACTTCTGAACACGAAATGGCAATACTTAGAATCCAATTCTTGCTTTGTATTAACACCTCTGGACGTTACCTGAGCTGACTGTGCATATGAAGAACCCAAGTGGTAAACGAAACTTTTGTTCATTGACTACATTGCCTGGTTTTGATAATGCGCAGGACCCGTGCAGCGGCAGCTGCTTCCCTCCATTCCTCTGCTTTGGCGCAGCCAAACTCCTGACTCTTCCTCGTCAATTTCATTGCCTTAATGGCAGCAGTCTTATCCCTTTCTTTGATAAATGGAGCCGTGTGACAGCGCAGGTAGTCGCATAGTTTCATTCCCTGGATGGCTAATGCTTAACACTGGTCAGATACCATAAGTTATGGTAGTGCTCGCTCGGAAAATTCTATCGGTTCAGCAGCGTCCTTAGTAGGAGCGGAAGGGATGTAGCGAGGAGCCGAAACCTACCGTTACGAAACCGTGGAAAAAGCCGAAACCTAGGGTATTCCCTGATCTGAACTTCAATAACAACCATTGCCTTACATACCATTGGCTGGGAAAGGAAGGTGCCATTTGCCGCAAGTAGATCTAGCTGATTGACTCGTTCATAGTCGAAAACTAATGCATCGAACCCTTTGTCGATCAAAAGATTAGGAACCGTCCTCCTTTTACCGGATACCCTTGCCGAAGAAGGGCTGTAAATATCTCGTATGTATTTTTCCTAGGATCTACTACATGAAAAAGAAAAAGTATTGGCTTGAGTTCTTTCACGATAGGCCCTTGCAAGAAAATGCTTTGAAGATGAGGATTCAGTGGGGATGACATTATCGCCATACGCTATTGGATTTCTCCCGGGCTTTGCCTTTGCCGAAACTGTTCCGTTGACATCCTTTGCCGTAGAACTTATCTTCTTGGAAAATAGAGGATATTACCTTTGATTTTGTTAGAGGTAGGAAGCCGAGCATTGGGAACTAGCTGTTATAGGGTTTCGGAAAAAAGGGTTGATAACTCCCTTTGCTTTGTCAATTAAGAAAAATAGAATGTGCTTACCATCATGATATTCCCTTTTCTTTGATCCTTTCGGTTTTGAACTGCGCTTTGCCCGTACTAGGTCTTGAAACTTAGCTTCAACCTCTCTGTAGGAATGAAGGTTCTTGTCATGAAATTTCTCGTATGATAATGAATCGAGTTTCGAAACACGGTTGTTGTAGGGAGTTATTTCTTTCTTAAAGGAAGGCTCTCTGCTCCATTGGGTGACGATTCAATGGTTCTATTCATCCTATTCCTAGGTTGATCCGTTAACTTGGGTTTTGTTTACCAGTTGGTTAGGTCAACTTGTGGCATAGCTGTATTGGACGCGATACGGTGAACGAGTCCCTTTTTGCTTTCCGATACTTTCTTGAAGGAATAGCATCTGAGTACAATAGTGTAGAGTTCCCTGCACTAAACATTGCAAAGAGTCTAAAAGAGGTGAAAGAGCTATAAAGAACTAAGGAAGAAGCCATTTGTAGCACTAAGAGGAAGATGTCTCACAACCAGCCTACGGATAATATATGCCGATATAGGAATGAAGCATGCATAAACTCGTAAGTCAATAGTGAATTTGGTTGCATCGAAGGTGGATAAATTCAATAATGAGGGCCGCCCACAGATGATAGCAATTCGTCTTCACTAAGAGCTAACGACTAGAAATCTAGCAAATAGGACGCTTTGTCAATTGAATTAGTATATATATATATAGAGAGAGAGAGAGAGGACGGCTTTCCTATCTACACTAGCAGCAGAGTGTGCTATCGGAACCCTTGATTTGCATCAAGATCCAAACTTCCATATGGATAAGGTTCCGAATTCTTGCATTATTAGAGATTGCATTTACAGAAGAGGAAACCATGTGGGGCACTTTAGGAGGCTGTGGATGGAAATGGCAACCTAGGCCCTGAGATGACAGGCTTATTCACGGAATGGGGGCAGCTCCTTTCTAGCATTGGTCCCCGAGCATCATCTTCTTTGGGAAAAGCCTATTGGATAGGTTCTGTTGCATTGCTAGCTCTCAAAGGTTCCATTCATCTCAGTGTATTTTTAGTAAGTATAGCATTCATTTGGCCGAATCACATGCCGACGGTTCAGCACCTTTTGCATCACCCACGGGGAAGTTGTCTCAGTTGGCACCATGTTTATTAACGCAGTCTTGAAGAAATCATCATCCCTTGCATTCACAAGAGGAAGAACTACATATTTAGAAAGTATGAACGGTTCTGACTCTAGCATGGTTGTTTTTGGCAAGTAACCTGTCAACTTCTACAGGAAATAGACGGAACCTCTACATTGCAAGTGCTGAAAGTATCATCTTTTCTATTAAAAAATGACTCCCAACTAAATATTACATTTATTATACCGGTTAGCTGCACTTAGCAACGTCATTTACTTTGCCACTTAAATATGAAGCTTGATCTTGAAAGCCTCATACATTGTTACTAGAAACGACCGACAACGGCACTTGCCAGAACACGAACAATGCACATGAGCAGAAGTGGAAGTTGGGTGAAAGGGTGAAGAACTTATAGCAAATCAAAAAATGTAACAGTAATCTCACCTTCGAGCAACCATAAAACAACTTTGATAAAAACTACTACAACTCCCACAAATCCACTTCACTTTTGCGACATGGCAACAGGAGGGTTGTTGTTGTGTGTGGCTGCGAGGCGGAGGTTGCACGGTGGGAGATGAATGAGCGATTCCTCGGCCATCCATGAATCACATAAGAGAACCTGCATAATCAAAAGAACAGATTAGAAATAAAGCTAGGATATGAACGGATTAAGAAGATGGGTGGGGGAGTGGGGATTAGAGAAGGACGACGGTGGTCGTGGCACGACTCGTGTTGGGTCAGCTCCGCCGGCGATGCCCACGACCCCTAGAGAGGGGGTGGGAGAGGGTTGGGGCGCAGCCGCTCGCCGGGGAAGGGAGAGGTCCCTGTCCATGGAGGGGAAGGCAAGAGGATTGGGGCGGTGGGATCTAGATCTAGATTTGAGATCAATCGAGATGGAGAACAGAGAAAGAGAGCGACCGGTGATGGAGGAGAGAAACTGGGTGGAAATAGCCCAGCCCACAGTCAGAGCACATCACGGCTGAAAATAATAACTATAAAAAAATGCAAGAACTTTGCCTGCGCATGGAACCGATCGCACATACTGGAACTTTCGTGGGATGGGAACTCTTTGCTCCGGCCTGAACACTAGCACAGTGTGTACAGGCATGCCAGCCTACGGGCTGGGCCTAGTGTCTATGCCCATGTCAAAGTGGTCCAGATTCATCTAAAAGAAGAAATAAACTTCACACATACAAAATGATGGAAATGTTTTGAGGGAAAGGAAGTGGACCAGATCCCAACGCGAGCATGTGGCTGAGATTGCCACCTCTGAAGAGAAACACAATAGCTTTGCTTTTCCCTATATATATACATATATATATACTTGGGGGTTTCCTACCCAGGTTAAAGGGACCAAAGAGAGTCTGTTGTAAAAGCACAGCTCCAACATAGGTACCTCTTGGGCACATCCCACAATATCACTTGGGGGCTTGGTCGTATTCGAACCATAGCTTAAACCCTCTTGATAGGCGTAAGGCCACCAGGGAAATCATTTGGGGGCTTGGTCATATTCGAACCATAGCTTAAACCCTCTTGATAGGCGTAAGGCCACCAGGGAAATGTAGTGACCCGACCCGAATGGATCAAGTCTCTGTGCTTATGTGTCATCCCTGGATCAGTATGCTGACACACACAGTACTCGAAGGATTTATAACAGAGGTAAATCACATGTATATAGTAACGTAAATACTATTACCTCAATCCAAATAGCGGAAGCAACAAGGTTGTGGATTCCCATCAACACCAACGGCAAAGTTGAGTGTAGAAATCGTAACCCTAACGTATCACTTACTCGTCGTAAGATAATCCTGCAACATGAGACGTTGCAGCCCGAAACGGGTCAGTACATTGAATGTACTAGCAAATTCACACCATAGAGAAAATGATGAACAATGGCTATCACTATATGCATATTTGGCTGGTGGAAAAGCTCTATGGTTATAATGTTTTTGCGTAAAGCCAATTTTTCCCTACTACAAAGGAATAAATTTAATTACTATCATGGTGGTTGTGAAACATTGAGAATGGTTGACAGCATCCTCAATCCCAATTAAAAAATAATTAAAACCCAACAACATTAATTAGAAGTAACATGTTGAGATTCACATGATATTCAAGTACTAGATACTCAAGTTGTCCATAACCGGGGACACGGCTAATCATGATTAGTTTGTACACTCTGCAGAGGTTTGCGCACTTTTCCCCACATGACTCGATCGCCTCCGTTTGGTTTCTCGCACTACATGGTGTTTGAGAAGACGGATGATCGAGACATGACATGTGGGGTAGACCGGTACACCTACATCCCCTACATCTGCTAGTCCACCCCGTAAGAGTTCGCACAACTTAGTCAACTATGCCAGAGCCCATAGTAGCATGTGGCTGCACACGGAAGTTTCTAGCATGAAAGATCTTATGATCCCTTTGAGCCTGGGTGGCGGTCCAAAAAAACAGGCAAGTCCTGATAGACATCAGGTGCCTCAATCCACCCAGATGTGTGTTAGGTTGCCACCTTAGATAAACCATTAAAATTATCAATCTCACATCTGTCATGGATATCGCTCACCCAATCCACGTCTACTAGCATAGCATGGCATAATAAGCAAACGTAGAAGTAACTCCCAAGGTTTTCATAATAATACAGGTAATAGGTACTACCTCATCTACTTCCCATCCCACAATTTAATTAGATCCTAATCATGCAATGTGTGAAGATTGATCTAATGCAAAAAAACTGGGTATGGAAGGGGATATGATCAAAGTGTGAACTTGCCTGCAATGTTGATGAAGATGATTCGCACTTAAACTCTTGATAGATCTACTCGTCACACTCCGATCAATCTATCGTAAGCAAACAATAGTAACCACACAATAAGTACTCATCTAATGCACAAGTAAAACTTGAACGAGAGAACGAACCAGAAAGTTCAACTTAAGAACTCCGGTTGCAAAGAACGAACCGAACAAAGAAACGGAAAACAAACGGCGAAGAAAACAACTCGGTTCTAGCAAGTTGAAACTAGGTCAATTTTTACCGGGGCAAAAACTTGTTTAAGTTGATTAAACGGAACGGCGGTTTCGAGACGAAACTCCAGGCGCTTGAATCACCTGATTCCGATAAACGGGCGAGAAGATAAACTAGAACGAAGATCGGATCTGAGATCGCGATCGCGAAATAAATCCAACGAAAAGAAAACGAAGAACGGTTAAACGAACGGACGTCGTTAACCGAGAAAGAATCGGTGATCACGTTCGTTGAGATGAACGGTCCGAAAGAAGAACGAAAACCAATCTAGGGTTTTCGGAGAAAAAGACCGGAAAGAAACGGAAAACCGATCTAGAAAACCGGAACGGTTTAGCGAAGAACCGGAAAGAAAAACGAATCGGTGGAGAAGAAAAGAATCGGAACGATTTATAAGAAAACCGATCCGAGGAAAAGAAAAGAGACGCGGCGCGGTACCTCCGGCGAGGCGGGGCGAACGGTGGCGACGGCGGCGTGCTAGGGCGGCGGCGGCGATGGGTGAGGGGCGCGGGGTGGGCAAGGTGCGGCGGCGGCGCTAGGGCAAGGTGCGGCGGCGGCGCTAGGGCACAAGGGCGGCGGCACGGGTGTGGGGTGGCGCGGCGCTAGGGTGGCGGCGCGGGTGCGGCTAAGGCGGCGCGGGTAAGGGCAGCGGGGTGGGGCTGCGCGCTGCTGCTTGCTGCGGCTTTGATTTGGTGTGTTTAGAGGGGGGGTGTTGGGGTATTTATATTGGGGAGGGGTGAGGAGACTTGGGGTAGGGGACAAGAAATAGACTAGGAATAGGAAAAAGAGTCCTAGAAGAAAAAAGAAAAGAAAACGGAACAAGGAAAGAGGGGGGGGGGGGCTAACCGACCTAAGTCCATATTGGACTCGGCCTAGAAGCAAGAAGCGGCGGCGGCTGGCGCCTGCCTAGCGCTGGCGCGCGGCTGGGGTGGCCGGCCGGCTGGCTGGGCCTTTAGGCCCGGCTGGCCTGCTCCCTTTTTTTTGTTTTTTTATAAACTGGTTTCGCGCGTAGGAAAAAAACAAAAAGAGAACTAAACGAACTCCGAAAAATCTAAAGTAAATTAAAAATGAGCCGAACAAAATGAACTTTTCTCCGGACCTAAAATGCAACTTTGAAAACGCGCATTTTTCCCTATCCGAATAAAATGCAAATAAACTCCGGAAAACCAAACTTGATCTATTTATTAAATCTTCATTTTTCCTCAATTTTGGGAAAGTCATATTATTCCCTCTCTTATATTTTTGATATTGGAAAATAATTGAAGATAAAATAAATAAATCAAATGATCCTCTTTTCAAATTCGAGAAAACTCTCAAATATGAAAATAACGAAATCTCCAACTCTCTCCGAAGGTCCTTGAGTTGCGTGAAATTTCTAGGATCGACCAAAATGCAAGAAAATGATGATCTAATGTATAACATTGAAAATAAATTCAAAAGAACTTTGAATTTAATTCTTTGAAACTCCCAACTCATATTTCATATAATTTGAAGAAGTCATTTTATCTTCTCTCGTGAAAATCATTGAGTTGCATAAATTTTCAAAATTAAAAATATTTTCAAATGAAATTCAAATATTTTCAACACCCCTTGTCATTTAAATAAATGGAAGAAGTCATGTCATCTTCTCTCCGGGGTTTTGTGTTGAAAAGAATTTGAATTCATGGAGATCAGAAAGCAAATATGAAAGTTTGGGAAGGTCCTTTTATTCCCTCTCATTTAACTTTCAAAAGTTTCGAATTCACTCACTTTCAAACAATCAATCAAACAATCAGTCAAATCTATCTATTTATTATAACATTCCAAAATTTAGAATTTTGGGATGTTACAGGAAATCACTCGAGGGCTTGGTCGTATTCGAACCATAGCTTACACCCTCTTGATAGGCGTAAGGCCACCAGGGAAATCACTTGGGGGCTTGGTCGTATTCGAACCAAAGATTATACCTCTTGATAGGCGTAAGGCCACCAGGATGATCACTTGGGGGCTTTGGTCGTATCCGAACCATAGCTTAAACTCTCTTGATCGGCGCAATGCCACAGTTATGACAATTAAAAACCTCTTGATTTTTTGGGTTTATTTAAATACAACTTATCATGCTTTATGATTCTAATGCACCGGTGTTCATTAAACCGACTTGGTTTTGACTATAAGTCAGCAGTATAATATCCGATGTTTTTAACAAAACCCGGTCTAGTTTTATTCATAAACCGGCAACATCTGATAATTATCAGGGTTCCAGTTGTGGGTTATAACCCTCACTACACTCATTTGGTCAACCAACAATGTGATCAACTAGCACAGGTATGGTATCTTTTTAATGATTATTATTTCCACTAGCTTTGGTTATAAACCATGATAAATTCATGTTGGGGCAGTATAATCCTTCTAGCGGTAAACCACCAGGACATTTTTTTGTCTGTTGTATGAAGGAACAGCTTCAGGATGGATAATATCACCAGGCATACATTGCATACTCTCACATGACGGATAAAGAAGTATCATAAAACAGCCAAGTGTGCACGAGGGCATAGCAAAGCAAAAAGTTTGAAGCTAGCCTATTACAAGGCATTTCGAGCCCAAAATATAACTGTGTTTAAGTCTCACAAATAGCAGCTGATAAGCCGGCCCCGGCTCATGAATCCTGACCCGGCTGACTGGATGGTCGCGCTTCACCCCTTGTCGGTTCGCCGTCTTCCATCGTCTGGAAGTTGGGTTTGGACCAGTCAAAGCCATGAAGGGCGACGAATTCAGCTTCATCATCAATCAGACCAGACGGGTCAATCTCAGGGGCAAAAGTGTGCTTACGAATTGGCGGGATTAAGTCCATCACTTTATATGAAGGAGTCGCCATCTTCTTATTATATGCATCAAAACCCGGCTGATACTTGCTAAGGTTGGTTTCGTCACCAATGATGGTTGCATGACGATGAATTTCCTTGACACAAGCAGCAAAATCTTCTTGATCAAAAGGTGTTCCATCTTATTGGAGGCTGGGATACCCTCTTGCTACATCCGCCGGGTCTAATTCTGCCACCCAGGCTTTAGCATGGCTTAAAGCGGTTACAGCTCCGGCTCTCGTGCACGATCATTTGATTTCTTGAAATCGAGCGGGCAAGATAGACAGCTTCTTCAAGATATCACTTAATAAATGGCCCTTGATTCACGGGGGAGATGGTGGCAAGAGTCTGTTGGGCTCCGGTGTACAGCTGTTCAACCAGAGTGTAAACCGCCTTCAACTTTACTATGGTATCTCGGCTTAGATTACTGCTCCTGGGACCTGTAAAGATTACACGATGAATTAAGTAGTGGTTTATAATGGAAAGTACTCGATTTGAGGTATGTAATAAGGTGATTTACCGAAGATTGCAGAAACCATCTGAGACACACGGTTTTTTGAACCGGTAAGTTCAGCGGTAACCTCTTCCAGAGCCGCCTCAGCCTTCTCAGCGCGCTGCATCAAGGCGGTCTTTTCATTGGCCCAAGCCTCCTTCTCCGCCATGAAGCTGGTCTTCAATTTTTCGGCCTCAGACACACTCAACTAGAATTCGGACTCATCTTTCTTTGTCTCTGTCTCTTGAGTTGCCAGCCGGGCCTTGGCCTCAGACAGTTGGGATTCCAGTTCTGTGGTTGCAGCCCGAATACAACATAATGTTGTTTCAGTTTCATGGAAGATTATAAAGGATAAGTCCCAAGTGCTTTGTAAGCAATAACACTTGGCACTTGGGGGCTAATGTCTGTCAGCACAAATTTTTCAAAGGAAACAACTTTTTCTAAAAAGTCCCAAGTGTTTTGCAGGCAACAACACTCGACACTTGGGGGGCTAATGCATGTTGCTTGACTTTTTTTTCTACAAGTGAGCCGGATAAGCTGTCAGTAGGCTCAGCCAGCTCATGAGGGCTATACGGTTCAGTTCTATGCAGTAATTACTAGGATCGGCTCATTCATATTGATTAAACCGGCCCTTGGGGGCTACACATACAAATTGAAATATTATAAGCATCCGGTTTAGTAGCAAACCAGACTTGGAGGGAGTCTAAGACAAAGGTTTCTAAGATATTCTAAGTCTACAGATCACTCAATATTTTCATAATCAGCAGACTTGGAGGCTAGCAGGGTATATAACTTATATAAACTGGAGAACGTACCTCATATTTTTGGTGCATCTGCTTGACCATCTCAATTTCTGAATCACGCTAGAGTGCACTTGACTGAGATAACCAGATAACACTTCACTAATACTCAGGTGAGCATAGTGGGAGACGTCAAACCTCACCCTCTGCCTTTCCATAACTTCTTGTTTAGCGGAGTGTCAGGCCAGAACAGTTGGGTTCCCCAGTTCAACAAATCAGGTACCAGTGATTAAAACATCATCACTGTGTTTCTCCGGCGGGTTAGCTGAGCTAGACGGCTCAAGGCTTGATGAATTGATAGCAGTTTCGTCCGCAGACGGTTCAAGCACATCCGGTTGAACGTTGAAAGCATGGTCCTCTGGTTGTTCAGCGTGTTCTGGCACAAAAGTTGACTGCTCTGGTTCCTCAGGATGTTCTGGTACAAGGTTTGGCTTCTCCGATTCAGTGGTTTTCGGATTCTCAGCCGGCTTAGTCACCTTTGCTTTCTTGGGCTTTGCTTGACCACTAAAAAAGGATTTAAACAAGTCAGCATAATGATGTATATGTAAAGATATACAAGAAGGGTAGTTATCTTTACCTGGGGGCGATTTTGAAAGCTGGAAGTTGAGTTTGTGATGAATCGCCAAAGGAGGATCAGGAAATCTCCTGCAAAGATAAAATTGAAAGTGAGTAATGAAAGTAATTCATTGAACAAATACAAGGGTTGAAGGTCAAAAAGAACCTCATTCTGACATTTCCAAGGAGTCTTTGGTAAGTCGGAGGGTAAATCGTCATCTCCACCAGACCGGGTCTGTCGGCGGCTCTCATGTTGCTATCGTTTCAAAAGAAAATGAGGGTCTAAATAAGCCAAAGGGTGTGAAAACCTTACTTTTCGGGTTACTCGCCGAAGTTTCTGCCTTGGTAAAGGTTCTGAGTCAGAGGAAATGATATTTACCTCTTCTTCAACTGCCTGGCTAGCCCCTATGTCATCCTAGCAATAGTCAATGTCAATAAGGTGGTTAAAAACAGACAAAGAGAATCAAGGGCTACCTCCGACTCAGAGGTGTCATCCAGCTTGAGTAACTCAGAGGCGGTTGGCTTCTTCTTATTCGATTTTCTGACGGATTTCTTGGCGGCTATCGCAGCAGCTCTAGCTTTCTTGGCAGCCTCATGGTCATACTCGACTTTCCAAAAGTCAGATTTAACCCGTGGAAGGGTAGCATGTTGAAATTCATGCAAATATTTAAACTGCTGAAGAAAAAGAAGTCAAAGGATTTACCTCTGGCACCGGGTTAAGCTTGCAGAAAGGATTTAACCCCACTATGTTGCAGTCTTCATACTTGCTGTTGACAAGAGTGGTTGCCATTTCCACAATGGCTTCTTCGGTCAGACGCAGGGAACTATGACGTAATGGATCATCTGTTCCTCCGGTGTAGTTACATATCAAGCTGGAGCGGCGGCTCAGAGGGATGATCCGCCATGCGACCCAATAGCGGATCAAGTCAACTCTAGTTAAGCCATTTCCAAGTAAGGTTTGAACTTTTTTTTATTGTGGGGACAAGTTTCTTGCGTTCAGAGGCAGAAAGCTTATTAGGAAGTTGATACTTGGCGTCAAGACGTTCAGCACGGTAACCCGGCATTGGATTTTCATCAAACGGTGAGGAATCCTTGCAATAAAACCATGTTTGATTCCAGTCTTTAGGATGGCTTGGCAGAACTACAAAAGGGAAGATGGCACCCCGTCTGCATTGAATCGAAATCCCGCCAAGTTCTAAGCTAGGACCGTTGGTGTATTCGTTCTGGCGGTTCAGATAGAAATATTCTCTGAAAAGCTCCACAGTAGGTTCTTCTTGAAGATAAACCTCGCAGAAAACTTGGAAGTTGCGGATATTTGATATGGAATTGGGTCCGATATATTGCAGATGAAGCTTGAAAAAATGCAGAACATCTCTAAAGAATTTTGAGTCGGGTGGTGAGAAGCCCCGGTTCATGTGATCAGTGAAAACAATAATTTCACCGTCCTTCGGCTGAGGTTTCACTTCAGCCGGGTCAGGAGCACGGTAAGACATGACACTTTTTCCGGTAAGTATCCAACAGTGACAAAGTCTTTCAAAGTACTTTCGGTGACTGTGGAAGGGACCCAGTTGCAAGTGGTCATCGTCCTTGGAGGCATGATGAAAGGACAATCTAAAAATAAATAATTTGCCGGATCAAGTTAGTTGGTGGGATTGCAAACCAACAACTACAGAGCATGTTTTAAGTGAGGGCTAATGATATATGAGGTACAGGTAAGCCGGCGGAGTAAGCCGCCATGACTAAGATATTCAAGAATGACCAAAAACAAGATTGGCTAAGTACTGAGACAAACAAGTTCCACAGATGGAGGTTATAAATTTGGATCTACCACTGTTCACAAAAAGGGGATAAATTCATCTATAAAAGGTGACAGTGGAAAAACAGAGAAGCCCTAGAGGAGATTTGCCACGGCAGGGATGTGATCTAGTATTAAAACAAGTGCTAAAACTACCATAGCGCAAGCTTTCCACATCTTTTGGATCTAATACATGGATCTAAAATAAAGGAAAAGAAGGATGATGATGAACGCAGATGAACACCCAAGAACACCGATGAAACCCTAATGGCTATATTAGTGATGAACAGAGGAAGACTTACTGGAGCTGTAAGAGTAGTGGAGTTGCACCACAGTTCTCTGGTCTTCTCAGGGCGATGCAGCGGCCGGAGTCGAGGATGAGAACGTAGGTCGACAATGGCAGGGTTCGTACAGGTACGACGCCTTGTGAGGAAGGAGATGGAGAAGAATGGAAGATGGCTTTCGGGTCCTATTTATAAGGAGACAGAAATAGGCAGGCGTGAAAGACGAGGAGGCCAAATGATAGTTATCCAGCTAATTGGACGCCTCGATTTTCACGAAGACATTAAGATAAAGATCCGTTAAGATGATGTCGTGGTGGGTTTTCGAAAATCTAGGAGATGACGTCATGGCGGGTTACAAGGTTTTCGCAGCGGGAATGAAAGGATTTTTCTAAGTCTTGAAGGTTGACATGAACGAGTCCAAATCAACCTGGGGCCTAATGTTGGGGATATGACTATTAGGTATGACCCGCCCAAGAGGGAGGGTTAACCCTATGAAGATATACCACGATGAAGCCCAAGGTCACATGGCGATTTATAGATAGGCTTAGTAGAGGGCCCAGACCCAAAGGCGGCTTAAAGCCCATGAGTATGAACCGCCATATATGTAAACTTGTACTGTAAGGCATATGTAAAAGGTCACCGAGCCGGATACGTCGTATAAGTCGGCCGAGACTCTAAGGTCCGCAGGGCGTCTACCAGTGTATATAAGGGGACGACCTAGCGGAGGCTTAGAACGAGAAACAACAGATCGAAAGCCGGGTCAAGCATATTCGCTCCCTGCTCGTCAAAACCCTAGCAATACCAACTACAAACTGGACTAGGCTTTTACCTTCATCGTAAGGGGTCGAACCAGTATAAACTCTCCGTGTCCTTTATCCTGTTAAACCCCTTTAAGTTAACCTCAACGCGATGGCTCCACGACTAAGTCCTCACACTAGGACATCTGCCGTGACAATTCCATGACAACTACCTTGGATATTTTGCTATGTATGGTTTCAAAATTGGGATGTCCATTTTGGTGGGAAAACTACCTCTCGCAGGAGTAGTATAAGAGCAAGGCTTACACTTGTACATGTCCTCCTACCTTTCAAAATATTTAGTACACAATGAGCATGGATGAGAAGAATGCTGGGTTCCTCTCTGCCTTCACCGATGGCAGCATTGATGCGAAGCATACAGAAGGAAATCTTAGTTCATCCAAGGTACTTGCTATAACCAGTTACTGGTTTTGTTCTCATTTATGTAATTGAAAGATTCATATTTCAATATCATTTGGTGTGCATTTTGATATCTTCTTCTAATGTTTCATTTCAATTTGTCTTTCAATTGTGCTTCTTAGAAAATTTTTGAGGGGAGATCATGTGAAGATGATGCTGACTCCACCATGCGTCCAGTACATAGCAAATTCTTGCAGCAGACCCATGTAGAACCAATAGAAGTAAGTCCACTGTAGTACATTCAACTTGCATTGCTCATTGATTAATATGTTTTCTCTGTGTAGCCTCCTTTGTTAGTCCTTGAAGATAATGGTTTGGAGGAGGAGGTTGGATAAAACATGGTTGGTGATAATATACAATTTGAAACAGAGCTTGATGAAGGGGACGCTGCGTCTGATGTTGAGGCTGAAAGAGTACATCGTTTACATGAAGAGCCAATTGCTTACTTGCAGCTGCGTAGGATCAGCACGGATGGAAGATCGATGAAGAGGAGAAGAATCGATAATTAACTATAGAACATTTAAATTTCAGTTCGTAGTGGTGTTTCATATGTCACTGAAGGAAATATGCCCTAGAGGCAATAATAAAGTTATTATTTATTTCCTTATAATCATGATAAATGTTTATTATTCATGCTAGAATTGTATTAACCGGAAACATAATACATGTGTGAATACATAGACAAACAAAGTGTCACTAGTATGCCTCTACTTGACTAGCTCGTTAATCAAAGATGGTTATGTTTCCTAACCATGAACAATGAGTTGTTATTTGATTAACGGGATCACATCATTAAGAAATGATCTGATTGACATGACCCATTCCATTAGCTTAGCACCCGATCGTTTAGTATGTTGCTATTGCTTTCTTCATGACTTATACATGTTCCTATAACTATGAGATTATGCAACTCCCGTTTACCGGAGGAACACTTTGGGTACTACCAAACGTCACAACGTAACTGGGTGATTATAAAGGAGTACTATAGGTGTCTCCAAAGGTACATGTTGGGTTGGCGTATTTCGAGATTAGGTTTTGTCACTCCGATTGTCGGAGAGGTATCTCTGGGCCCTCTCGGTAATGCACATCACTTAAGCCTTGCAAGCATTGCAACTAAATGAGTTAGTTGCGGGATGATGTATTACAGAACGAGTAAAGAGACTTGCCGGCAACGAGATTGAACTAGGTATTGGAATACCGACGATCGAATCTCGGGCAAGTAACATACCGATGACAAAGGGAACGACGTATGTTGTTATGCGGTCTGACCGATAAAGATCTTCGTAGAATATGTAGGAGCCAATATGGGCATCCAGGTCCCGCTATTGGTTATTGACCGGAGACGTGTCTCGGTCATGTCTACATTGTTCTCGAACCCGTAGGGTCCGCACGCTTAAGGTTACGATGACAGTTATAATATGAGTTTATGCATTTTGATGTACCGAAGGTTGTTCGGAGTCCCGGATGTGATCACGGACATGACGAGGAGTCTCGAAAATGGTCGAGACATAAAGATTGATATATTGGAAGCCTATGTTTGGATATCGGAAGTGTTCCGGGTGAAATCGGGATTTTACCGGAGTACCGGGAGGTTACCGGAACCCCCCGGGAGCTATATGGGCCATGATGGGCCTTAGTGGAAAAGAGAAGAGGCAGCCCATGGGCCGCGCGCCCCTCCCCTCCCTTGGTCCGAATAGGACAAGGAGAGGGGGCCGGCCCCTCTCTCTTTCCCCTCCGCGAATCCTATTCCAACTAGGATTGGGGGGGGAATCCTACTCCCAGAGGGAGTAGGACTCTCCTGGCGCGCCCTCCTTGGCCGGCCAGCCTCCCCCCTTTAGTCCTTTATATACGGAGGCAGGGGCACCCCAGAGACACACAAGTTGATCCACGTGATCTTTTCCTTAGCCGTGTGCGGCGCCCCCAGCCACCATAGTCCTCGATAATATTGTAGCGGAGTTTAGGCGAAGCCCTGCTGCTGTAGTACATCAAGATCGTCACCACGCCGTCTGACGGAACTCTTCCCCGACACTTTGCTGGATCGGAGTCCGGGGATCGTCATCGAGCTGAACGTGTGCTAGAACTCGGAGGTGCCGTAGTTTCGGTGCTTGATCGGTCGATCGTGAAGACGTACGACTACATCAACCAAACGCTTCCGTTGTCGATCTACTAGGTATGTAGATCACACTCCCTCTCGTTGCTATGCATCACATGATCTTGCGTGTGCGTAGGAAATTTTTTGAAATTACTACGTTCCCCAACAGTGGCATCCGAGCCTAGGTTTTATATGTTGATGTTATATGCACGAGTAGAACACAAGTGAGTTGTGGGCGATATAAGTCATACTGCTTACCAGCATGTCATACTTTGGTTCGGCGGTATTGTTGGACGAAGCGGCCCGGACCGACATTACGCGTACGCTTACGCGAGACCGGTTCTCCCGACGTGCTTTGCACATGTGGCTTGCGGGTGACAGTTTCTCCAACTTTAGTTGAACCAGTGTGGCTACGCCGGTCCTTGCGAAGGTTAAAACAGCACCAACTTGACAAACTATCGTTGTGGTTTTGATGCGTAGGTAAGATTGGTTCTTTGTAAGCCCATAGCAGCCACGTAAAACTTGCAACAACAAAGTAGAGGACGTCTAACTTGTTTTTGCAGGGCATGTTGTGATGTGATATGGTCAAGACATGATGCTAAATTTTTATTGTATGAGATGATCATGTTTTGTAACCGAGTTATCGGCAACTGGCAGGAGCCATATGGTTGTCGCTTTATTGTATGCAATGCAATCGCGATGTAATGCTTTACTTTATCACTAAAACGGTAGCGATAGTCGTGGAAGCAAGCTTGGCGAGACGACAACGATGACTACGATGGAGATCAAGGTGTCACGCCGGTGACGATGGTGATCACGACGGTGCTTCGGAGATGGAGATCACAAGCACAAGATGATGATGGCCATATCATATCACTTATATTGATTGCATGTGATGTTTATCTTTTATGCATCTTATCTTGCTTTGATTGACGGTAGCATTATAAGATGATCTCTCACTAATTATCAAGAAGTGTTCTCCCTGAGTATGCACCGTTGCGAAAGTTCTTCGTGCTGAGACACCACGTGATGATCGGGTGTGATAGGCTCTACGTTCAAATACAACGGGTGCAAAACAGTTGCACACGCGGAATACTCAGGTTATACTTGACGAGCCAAGCATATACAGATATGGCCTCGGAACACGGAGACCGAAAGGTCGAGCGTGAATCATATAGTAGATATGATCAACATAATGATGTTCACCAATGAAACTACTCCATCTCACGTGATGATCGGACATGGTTTAGTTGATTTGGATCACGTAATCACTTAGAGGATTAGAGGGATGTCTATCTAAGTGGGAGTTCTTTAAGTAAATTAACTTGAACTTAAATTTATCATGAAACTTAGTACCTGATAAGTATCTTGCTCGTTTATGCTTGTTTGTAGATAGATGGCTCGTGCTGTTGTTCCGTTGAATTTTAATGCGTTCCTTGAGAAAGCAAAGTTGAAAGATGATGGTAGCAATTACACGGACTGGGTCCGTAACTTGAGGATTATCCTCATTGCTGCACAGAAGAATTACGTCCTGGAAGCACCGCTGGGTGCCAGGCCTGCTGGAGCAACACCAGATGTTATGAACGTCTGGCAGAGCAAAGTTGATGACTACTCGATAGTTCAGTGTGCCATGCTTTACGGCTTAGAATCGGGACTTCAACGACGTTTTGAACGTCATGGAGCATATGAGATGTTCCAGGAGTTGAAGTTAATATTTCAAGCAAATGCCCGATTGAGAGATATGAAGTCTCCAATAAGTTCTATAGCTGCAAGATGGAGGAGAACAGTTCTGTCAGTGAGCATATACTCAAAATGTCTGGGTATAATAATCACTTGATTCAATGGAGTTAATCTTCCAGATGATTGCGTCATTGACAGAATTCTCCAATCACTGCCACCAAGCTACAAGAGCTTCGTGATGAACTATAATATGCAAGGGATGAATAAGACTATTCCCGAGCTCTTCGCAATGCTGAAAGCTGCGGAGGTAGAAATCAAGAAGGAGCATCAAGTGTTGATGGTCAACAAGACCACTAGTTTCAAGAAAAAGGGCAAAGGGAAGAAGAAGGGGAACTTCAAAAAGAACGGCAAGCAAGTTGCTACTCAAGAGAAGAAACCCAAACCTGGACCTAAGCCTGAAACTGAGTGCTTCTATTGCAAGCAGACTGGTCACTGGAAGCGGAACTGCCCCAAGTATTTGGCGGATAAGAAGGATGGCAAGGTGAACAAAGGTATATGTGATATACATGTTATTGATGTGTACCTTACTAATGCTCGCAGTAGCACCTGGTATTTGATACTGGTTCTGTTGCTAATATTTGCAACTCGAAACAGGGACTACGGATTAAGCGAAGATTGGTAAGGACGAGGTGACGATGCGCGTGGGAAACGGTTCCAAAGTCGATGTGATCGCAGTCGGCACGCTACCTCTACATCTACCTTCGGGATTAATATTAGACCTAAATAATTGTTATTTGGTGCCAGCGTTGGGCATGAACATTATATCTGGATCTTGTTTGATGCGAGACGGTTATTATTTAAATCAGAGAATAATGATTGTTCTATTTATATGAGTAATATCTTTTATGGTCATGCACCCTTGAAGAGTGGTCTATTCTTGTTGAATCTCGATAGTAGTAACACACATATTCATAATGTTGAAGCCAAAAGATGCAGAGTTGATAATGATAGTGCAACTTATTTGTGGCACTGCCGTTTAGGTCATATCGGTGTAAAGCGCATGAAGAAACTCCATACTGATGGACTTTTGGAACCACTTGATTATGAATCACTTGGTACTTGCGAACCGTGCCTCATGGGCAAGATGACCAAAACGCCGTTCTCCGGTACTATGGAGAGAGCAACAGATTTGTTAGAAATCATACATACAGATGTATGTGGTCCGATGAATATTGAGGCTCGTGGCGGATATCGTTATTTTCTCACCTTCACAGATGATTTGAGCAGATATGGGTATATCTACTTAATGAAACATAAGTCTGAAACATTTGAAAAGTTCAAAGAATTTCAGAGTGAAGTTGAAAATCATCGTAACAAGAAAATAAAGTTTCTACGATCTGATCGTGGAGGAGAATATTTGAGTTATGAGTTTGGTGTACATTTGAAAAATTGTGGAATAGTTTCGCAACTCACGCCACCCGGAACACCACAGCGTAATGGTGTGTCCGAACGTCGTAATCGTACTTTACTAGATATGGTGCGATCTATGATGTCTCTTACTGATTTACCGCTATCGTTTTGGGGGTACGCTCTAGAGACGGCCACATTCATGTTAAATAGGGCACCATCAAAATCCATTGAGACGACGCCTTATGAACTGTGGTTTGGCAAGAAACCAAAGTTGTCGTTTCTAAAAGTTTGGGGCTGCGATGCTTATGTGAAAAAGCTTCAACCTGATAAGCTCGAACCCAAATCGGAGAAATGTGTCTTCATAGGATATCCAAAGGAAACTATTGGATACACCTTCTATCACAGATCCGAAGGCAAGACTTTTGTTGCTAAATTCAGAAACTTTCTGGAGAAGGAGTTTCTCTCGAAAGAAGTGAGTGGGAGGAAAGTAGAACTTGATGAGGTAACTGTACCTGCTCCCTTATTGGAAAGTAGTGCATCACAGAAAACTGTTTCTGTGACACCTACACCAGTTAGTGAGAAAGCTAATGATAATGATCATGAAACTTCAGAACAATATACTACTGAACCTCGTAGATCAATCAGAGTAAGATCCGCGCCAGAGTGGTACGGTAATCCTGTTTTGGAAGTCATGCTACTAGATCATGATGAACCTACGAACTATGAAGAAGCGATGGTGAGCCCAGATTCCGCAAAGTGGCTTGAAGCCATGAAATCTGAGATGGGATCCATGTATGAGAACAAAGTATGGACTTTGGTTGACTTGCCCGATGATCGGCAAGCAATTGAGAATAAATGGATCTTCAAGAAGAAGACTGACACTGACGGTAATATTACTGTCTACAAAGCTCGACTTGTCGCAAAAGGTTTTCGGCAAGTTCAAGGGATTGACTACGATGAGACCTTCTCACCCGTAGCGATGCTTAAGTCTGTCCGAATCATGTTAGCAATTGCCGCATTTTATGATTATGAAATTTGGCAGATGGATGTCAAAACTGCATTCCTGAATGGATTTCTGGAAGAAGAGTTGTATATGATGCAACCAGAAGGTTTTGTCGATCCAAAGGGAGCTAACAAAGTGTGCAAGCTCCAGCGATCCATTTATGGACTGGTGCAAGCCTCTCGGAGTTGGAATAAACGTTTGATAGTGTGATCAAAGCATTTGGTTTTATACAGACTTTTGGAGAAGCCTGTATTTACAAGAAAGTGAGTGGGAGCTCTGTAGCATTTCTGATATTGTATGTGGATGACATATTACTAATTGGAAATGATGTAGAACTTCTGGATAGCATAAAGGGATACTTGAATAAAAGTTTTTCAATGAAAGACCTCGGTGAAGCTGCTTACATATTAGGCATTAAGATCTATAGAGATAGATCAAGACGCTTAATTGGACTTTCACAAACCACATACCTTGACAAAGTTTTGAAGAAGTTCAAAATGGATCAAGCAAAGAAAGGGTTCTTGCCTGTGTTACAAGGTGTGAAGTTGAGTAAGACTCAATGCCCGACCACTGCAGAAGATAGAGAGAATATGAAAGATGTTCCCTATGCATCAGCAATAGGATCTATCATGTATGCAATGCTGTGTACCAGACCTGATGTGTGCCTTGCTATAAGTCTAGCAGGGAGGTACCAAAGTAATCCAGGAGTGGATCACTGGACAGCGGTCAAGAACATCCTGAAATACCTGAAAAGGACTAAGGATATGCTTCTCGTATATGGAGGTGACAAAGAGCTCATCGTAAAAGGTTACGTTGATGCAAGCTTTGACACTGATCCGGACGATTCTAAATTGCAAACCGGATACGTGTTTACATTAAACGGTGGGGCTGTAAGTTGGTGCAGTTCTAAACAAAGCGTTGTAGCGGGATCTACATGTGAAGCGGAGTACATAGCTGCTTCGGAAGCAGCAAATGAAGGAGTCTGGATGAAGGAGTTCATATCCGATCTAGGTGTCATACCTAGTGCATCGGGTCCAATGAAAATCTTTTGTGACAATACTGGTGCAATTGCCTTGGCAAAGGAATCCAGATTTCACAAGAGAACCAAGCACATCAAGGGACACTTCAATTCCATCCGAGATCTAGTCCAGGTGGGAGACATAGAGATTTGCAAGATACATACGGATCTGAATATTGCAGACCCGTTGACTAAGCCTCTTCCACGAGCAAAACATGATCAGCACCAAGGCTCCATGGGTGTTAGAATCATTACAGTGTAATCTAGATTATTGACTCTAGTGCAAGTGGGAGACTGAAGGAAATATGCCCTAGAGGCAATAATAAAGTTATTATTTATTTCCTTATATCATGATAAATGTTTATTATTCATGCTAGAATTGTATTAACCGGAAACATAATACATGTGTGAATACATAGACAAACAAAGTGTCACTAGTATGCCTCTACTTGACTAGCTCGTTAATCAAAGATGGTTATGTTTCCTAACCATGAACAATGAGTTGTTATTTGATTAACGGGATCACATCATTAAGAGAATGATCTGATTGACATGACCCATTCCATTAGCTTAGCACCCGATCGTTTAGTATGTTGCTATTGCTTTCTTCATGACTTATACATGTTCCTATAACTATGAGATTATGCAACTCCCGTTTACCGGAGGATAACTTTGGGCACTACCAAACATCACAACGTAACTGGGTGATTATAAAGGAGTACTACAGGTGTCTCCAAAGGTACATGTTGGGTTGGCGTATTTCGAGATTAGGTTTTGTCACTCCGATTGTCGGAGAGGTATCTCTGGGCCCTCTCGGTAATGCACATCACTTAAGCCTTGCAAGCATTGCAACTAAATGAGTTAGTTGCGGGATGATGTATTACAGAACGAGTAAAGAGACTTGCCGGCAATGAGATTGAACTAGGTATTGGAATACCGACGATCGAATCTCGGGCAAGTAACATACCGATGACAAAGGGAACGACGTATGTTGTTATGCGGTCTGACCGATAAAGATCTTCGTAGAATATGTAGGAGCCAATATGGGCATCCAGGTCCCGCTATTGGTTATTTACCGGAGACGTGTCTTGGTCATGTCTACATTGTTCTCGAACCCGTAGGGTCCGCACGCTTAAGGTTACGATGACAGTTATATTATGAGTTTATGCATTTTGATGTACCGAAGGTTGTTCAGAGTCCCGGATGTGATCACGGACATGACGAGGAGTCTCGAAATGGTCGAGACATAAAGATTGATATATTGGAAGCCTATGTTTGGATATCGGAAATGTTCCGGGTGAAATCGGGATTTTACCGGAGTACCGGGAGGTTACCGGAACCCCCCGGGAGCTATATGGGCCATGATGGGCCTTAGTGGAAAAGAGAAGAGGCAGCCCCTCATGGGCCGCGCTCCCCTCCCCTCCCTTGGTCCGAATAGGACAAGGAGAGGGGGCCGGCCCCTCTCTCTCTTTTCCCCCTCCGCGAATCCTATTCCAACTAGGATTGGGGGGATCCTACTCCCAGAGGGAGTAGGACTCTCCTGGCGCGCCCTCCTTGGCCGGCCAGCCTCCCCCCTTTAGTCCTTTATATACGGAGGCAGGGGCACCCCAGAGACACACAAGTTGATCCACGTGATCTTTTCCTTAGCCGTGTGCGGCGCCCCCAGCCAACATAGTCCTCGATAATATTGTAGCGGAGTTTAGGCGAAGCCCTGCTGCTGTAGTACATCAAGATCGTCACCACGCCGTCGTGCTGATGGAACTCTTCCCCGACACTTTGCTGGAGTCATCGAGCTGAACATGTGCTAGAACTCGGAGGTGCCGTAGTTTCGGTGCTTGATCGGTCGGATCGTCAAGACGTACGACTACATCAACCAAACGCTTCCGTTGTCGATCTACTAGGTATGTAGATCACACTCCCCCCTCTCGTTGCTATGAGTCACATGATCTTGCGTGTGCGTAGTAAATTTTTTGAAATTACTACGTTCCCCAACAATTTTGTGTGTCAACATGGTTGGCATTTAAGCTTCGGTTTCAATTAGACCATATTTTGGATTGTGGAGTACTTACAGTTGAAATGTTATGGCCAGAATATGTTGATAATCATTTTATATAACATATCTGGTACTTCTTATGTAATGGTTTTATCAATTACATAACTGAGTTAAATGAAATGACTTAGTATGAAATGGTTCTATAACATTTGTGCTACTTCTTATGTAATGGTTATCTAACATTTTTGTTACTTCTTATGTACTGCATTTCACTTAAATTTATAACCCTAACACAACATTGTTCGGCTGCATTATGAAATGTATTATGTAACTGTACTTGCTAATGTATCCTCTCAAAAAATATACTGTAAAAAAGAAAACGAAACATACAAGGATAAGTATTTCATATTACACTTAGCCATTGTATCTATGATGTGTGAAATAGTGAAAATATTCAACAATCTCACTAATAATAGTATAGGTTTGTACTACAATTATCAGATTTCAATTCTATATGCTGTGAACGTTTCCTGCCAAATTCCTTTTTACCTTAACTAAAACAAATATGAGACGTTAGAAAATTATAGTGTAAACTCAGAAAATAAATCTAAGTTTATATGAAATGGTAAAAAACATGAGTAGTACATGTCTTCCAGATTTTCTTTTCTCATGATGTGAAATACTGAAATGTAGAGATAGTACATCTAGTACATAGAGGCATGAACTTAGGTGCTGAATAATATTACAATGAGTGAAATATGAAATTCACTTATAGTAAACACTAATGATTATTAGTAGAAG
Organism: Triticum urartu; assembly: GCF_003073215.2. Lineage (NCBI taxonomy): Eukaryota > Viridiplantae > Streptophyta > Magnoliopsida > Poales > Poaceae > Triticum > Triticum urartu. The sequence continues at coordinate 119,602,220 of NC_053024.1, forward strand.
TGAAATCAACAATAGTATTACATAATCTTTCTTCTTTGAATCTGCACTAATTGATAGCAGCCGCTCCTTCAGCATCTTATTCTTAGAAAGGAAATGACTGTCCTTGTTACTTTTCTCTTCATTGGCATCTTCTAGTTTCAAAGTCCAGATGTAGGCTGGCCAGGTAGTTCTTCATGGGATTTCCATGTTCCGGATCAACCCAACAGCTCCATGCACATTCTTGTCCCTGAATACAATGGAAATGTGGGAAGAGTAAGCATAAATAAATGAAACTGACGTTGACTAGAGGGCTTAGTTGCAACTCCTTACCTCTATAGGACACCCGAGGAAACGCCTACCGCCATGCTCGCTCCCCCATGCCACCCTCCGTGCAGGAATGTATCCATGGATGCATCGACGGAGAGTTTGCTGGTCAACCCGTTCCAGCTTCCACCACATTGTGGTATATACATAACATCTTCATATACCATGATTCCAACACCCTAAACCGAACATGGAAGTAATCTATTTATAGCATGAAGTTATAGGAAACAAATCCTAACAAGTTCTTTTCAGAGAAATCAGAACTCACCTGGTTATCAGCAGCTTCATTCATTCTTGAGATGTCCAAATGGGGTGCGAATGAACAGTGCTGCCGAGATTGAAGTGGTGCCTGTGCTTGTGACTCTGTTCAATGCGTAGTGCGTATAATATAGGCAGGCAATGTTCCATGTACACAAGCTTTGGTTTGTAATAAATGAGCAATAAGTTGGAAGATGTGGTTACACCGGTAGCATCATTTATTGCATCTCAAGGAATAGCTGCAATTTTCGTCGAGCGTATGTACTGATATGTGCGCTACCAGGCGGACACGAATGATGTAGGACGCGATAGACGAATGACCGTATACATTTTTACACATTTTCAAAATAGTGGGGCAGAAATAATGCGAGGCGATACATATTCATGAACGATTGTATAGAATAATAAGTAAAACTAGTAATTAAAAATATTACAACAAGTTTTCCATGAACGCATGTTCTTCACCCTAACATAAGAATAATTTAGCTTGATCGAGATTTGTGAATATATTGATAGCTAATATTATTTTACAATATAAAAATTAGTTCACAAGCTTTTACATTTTTAATTAATGTGAGAAGAAAACAACTTAAAAGTGCCCTTGAAAAATACAAATATAAAATTAATTTATCCATGAGGACTATTTATCTCATAAATTTTCGATTATTTACAATAGAGAAGGAAGTGAGAATATATTTCAAATGATACATTGACTAATTTTGTACAAGTGAAATATGGAATGTAAAGAATTTGATAATTCAATTTATAGTACTTCATAAAGCTGTTGAAAATAATTCAATATGTGAAATAATAGATCTGACATTATCAATGTAACTCGAATATATTAAAAATCATTAGATGATTAATATTAGTATATGTCTAATAACAAAATAGCTTCAGTTAACGGCAATGTAGAGTAATGAAAAATTGTTTTGCCTATGTTATATATGCCAATTGAAATGATTAATATAATATTTCCATGTAAATAAAATAATGTAGTTTGTGAGGGTTCCCATACTTTAATTAATGAGTAAGTGACATTATATTTCATATGAATCATTTCATTAATTTGTATTGATGAAATGTGCTAGAATAATATCATATCTCAGTTTATGGTTTTATCATTTATGCCACCAGTTTGGTTTGGCTAATAAATTTTGCCATTACAAATTACAACTGCTAAAAAATGCAATCACTCCGTGGGGCAATCGCACAATGGTTTCGAGTCTGTGAGATATTATCTTCAAAGATGGCATTATATATCTAAAAATTGGCGCCGTTACATAAGATGTTTGCTATGAAATGCCATTACACATTTTTATTGCCATCTTGAACTCGTTGGCCGTGTTATATGACAAAAAAATCCACTATACCAACATGTCAGCTCTCTCTATGTCACTATGATAAGTATGGACCCCAGTTTTTATGAGTAAGAAAGCGAATAAATTGAGATTAAAATTGTAGCGACCCGACCTCAAACGGTCAAGTCTCTGTGCTTTAGTGTCATCCCTGAATCGGTAATGCTGACACACACAGTACTCGAAGGATTTATAACAGAGTAGCAATCACACACTTATTACATCGAATTTCTCAAAAGAGAACTTATTACAATAAATATGGCTTAAGGCCGTTTAATACGATAACAGCAGAAGGCTTGGAAGATAAAGTGAGTCCATCAACTCCAACGGCATAGCTGAGCTGCACGGCAACGACCTAACGAACCTTACTCCTCATCTGAAAAGTCTGCAACATAATACACTGCAGCCCGAAAACGGGTCAGCAAATGGAATATGCTGGCAATGTAACACAGTAGAGTAAGAACAGAATAATGCTATCACTACATGCATATTTGGCTGGTGGAAAGCTCTATGGTTATAGTTTTGCGAAAAGCCAATTTTTCCCTACAACAAAGGAATATATTTTATTTAACTATCATGGTAGTTGAAACATCATTGAGAAGGTTCCTCCAACTCAATCCCAATTAAAAGTAATTATCAACCCAACAATATCAATTTAGAGTGATGAGATACATATGATAATCCAAGTACTAGATACTCAAGATTTGTCCATAACCGGGGACACGGCTAACCATGATTAGTTTATACACTCTGCAGAGGTTTGCGCGCTTTTCTCACAAGACCCGATCTCCTCCGTTGGATTTCTTGCACTGCCGGGTGTTTGAGAAACGGATGACCGAGACACAGTCTTTCAGAAACATTAAATCCTTACTCCAGGCAGACCATACCAACCTACATCCCTCTACCTGCTGATCCACCTCTTCAAGAGCTCATGCAACTTACTCAACTATGCTAGAGCCCATAATAGCATGTGGCTACACATGGAAGTTTCTAGCATGAAATATCTCAGTTCCCTTTGAGCCTGGGTGGCGAACCTTAGGATTATCTCACGGGTACTCCGGGATATCCTAGGACAACACTGGATTCCCCAGGTGCCCAACAAACAATCCACCTAGATGTGTCTTTAAGTTGCCACCTTAAGTTGAACCATTAATTAATAATATCACATATTTCATGGATTCACTCAAACCCAATCCACGTCTACGAGCATAGCATAGCAATATAAGCAATACGTAGAAGTAACTCCCAAGGGTTTGATAATAACAAGGCAATAGGTTCTACCTCATCAACTACTTCACATCCCACATGTTAAACACATCCTAATCATGCAATGTTTGAGGATTGAAACTAATGCATAAAAACTGGGTGATAAAGGGTATGATCAAAGTGTTACTTGCCTTGCTGATGATCCGCAAAACCTAGAGACTCGTAGTAACACGCTTCACACTCCGGGTGTTCTATCGCAAACAAACAATAGCATGCATAAGAAATCAAGCAAACAAGCACGGGTAAAACTCAAATAAGAAGATCTAACTAGAAAGTTCAACTTAAGAACTCCGGTTTGCAAAAAGAATCAAATCAAATAGAGCAACGAAACTCAAACTGCAAGGGAAACAAGATCCGATTACTAATCTAAACCTAAGTCAAATTTTACAGTACCAAAATCTTGTTCAAGTTGATTAAACAGAAAGAGGGTTTCGAGACGAAGATCTAGGCGCTTGAATCGCGTGATTCCGATAAACGAGCGGAAAGATAAACTAAAACAAAATTCGGATCAGAAATCGCGATCGAAAATAATCACAGAAAATCCAAGAAAAAGAAAAACTGACGAACAGGCTAACGAACGAACGCTCGCTGTCTACGGCTAACGAGTGAACACCATTCGTTTAAACGAACGTACGGATGAACATCCGCTAAATAAACTAAACTGGAAAAAAATAAAACTGGTCTATTCTAAAAAAACCTAGGGTTTTCTAAAAAAACGGATCGGTTTTTCTCTCAGAACCAGCGGTGGCGAGGCGACTACCTTGGCGAGGTCCGGCGGTCTCCGTGGGGTCTGGGTGGGGCTGCGGGGCGGCGGGGAGGTGCGGCGCGGCAATGGTGCGGCGGGCGGCGGCGGGGCGCGGCAAGCGGCGGCGGTGCGGCGGTGCGACGGGCGGGGCGAGGCAGGCGGCGGGGTTGGCGGGTGGTGGTGTGGGGATGCGGGGCGGCGCTATAAAAGGATGGGGGCTTGCTTGGGGGAGGGGCAAGGGCGGCGCGGGAGAGTCCTGGCCAGACTCGGCTTCGGGCGGTGGCGGCCTCTTGGTCTCCTGGAAGGAGACGAGACGCGGGGAGGTGGGCCGGCTCGGCTGGGCTTCGGCCTAGTCGGGCGCTGGAGTTTTAAAAAAAAAATTCGCCGAAACTTATATAAATCCTAGAAAATAAAATAAAAATCTAAAAATGCCAAAACAAATTTTCACCGTCTAAATAAAATATTTAGAACAAGATGAACATTTTCTTGGCCCCAAAATGCAACTTTGAAGAACGTGCAATTTTTCTAATTCAAATAAAATAGCAATAAACTCCGAATAAAATCAAATATTTGGTTTTAATATTTTTCCTCCAATATTTCATTTATTTTGGAGAAGTCATATTATCTCCTCTCATATATTTTAATATGAAATATTTTCGGAGAGAAAAATAATTAAAACCAAAAATCCTCGTTTCAATATTTGATAAAACTCAAATATGAAAACAGGGAAATCCCCAACTCTCTCCGAGGGTCCTTGAGTTGCTTAGGATTTCGAGGATTGCGAAACGAAATGCAGCAAAAATATGATATGCATGAATGATCTATGTATAAAATTCCAAATTAAAAATTTGGGATGTTACAAACCTACCGCCCTTAAGATGAATCTCGCCCTCGAGATTCGGGTTGGCTAGAAAATAGGTGTGGGTGGTCTTTGCGAAGATCATCCTCTAATTCCCAGGTGGCTTCATCCTCGGTATGGTGGCTCCACTGAACTTTGCAAAACTTGATAACCTTGCTGCGGGTGACTCGGCTGGCAAATTCAAGAATCCTGACTGGCTTCTCCTCATAGGTCAGATCACTGTCCAACTGAATCACCTCCAAGGGCGCTGTATCTTTTAGCGGTATATCGGCCATCTCAGCATGACACTTATTTAGCTGTGAAACATGAAACACATCGTGAACTCCTGACAGTCCTTCCGGTAACTCCAACTTGTAGGCAACTTCTCCCATACGCTCCAAAATTCGATACGGTCCTACAAATCTCGGGGCTAACTTTCCCTTAACTCTAAAACGTTTCACTCCTCGCAGGGGTGATACTCGCAGATATGCTCCATCTCCAAATCCATAGGTTATTTCCTTGCGTTTCAAATCTGCATAACTCTTCTGTTTGGACTGAGCTACCTTCAATCTATCTCGGATCAACTTAACCTTTTCTTCCGACTCCTTGATCAAATATGGTCCAAACAACTGTCGGTCTCCAACTTCATCCCACATCAACGGTGTTCTACATCTCCGTCCATACAGGGCTTCGAACGGTGCCATCTTCAAACTGGCTTGATAGCTATTGTTGTATGAGAACTCCGCGTAGGGAAAATTGTCATCCCAACTAGATCCATAATCTAGTGCACAAGCTCTCAACATATCCTCCAGGATCTGGTTGACTCTCTCGGTCTATCCATCCGTCCGTGGGTGGAATGTTGTACTGAACTCCAATCTCGTTCCCAAAGTCTGGTGTAGCTGATGCCAAAACTTTGAGGTAAACTGTGTTCCTCTATCTGAGACAATTGTCCTCGGAACTCCATGCAGACATACAATCCTGGTCATGTATATCTTGGCCAACTTCGCACTTGTATAGGTGGTTTTCACTGGGATAAAGTGAGCCACTTTGGTCAAGCGATCAACTACTACCCATATAGAATCATATCCTGATTTGGTCCTGGGTAATCCGGTGATAAAATCCATGCCAAGCTTTTCCCACTTCCATTCGGGTATCGGCATAGGCTGTAACCATCCTACTGGCTTTTGATGCTCAGCCTTCACTCTCTGACATACATCACATACGGCTACATACTCGGCAATATCCTTCTTCATACCAGTCCACCAGAAACGTTCCTTCAAATCCAAATACATCTTGGTGTTTCCGGGGTGTATCGAGTATGGTGAGTCATGAGCCTCCTGAAGTATTAACTTCCTGATCTCTGTGTTATTGGGCACATAAATACGGTCCTCAAACCACAAGGTGTCGTGCTCATCTTCACGAAAACCTTTGGCCTTTCCTTCGCTCATTCTCTCTTTTATCTCAGCAATCTCTTTGTCATCCTTCTGAGCTTCTCGAATCTTTCCCAACAATGTAGAGTGAACCTCCATTGTTGCAACAAAACCTCTAGGAACAATCTCCAATCGAAGTTCCCTGAGACCATCTGCTAACTCCTTTGGCAATCCCGTGCTCACTAGGGTATTAGCATAACTCTTCCAGCTCAAAGCGTCTGCTATGACATTGGCCTTGCCTGGATGATAGTGAAGCTTCATGTCATAATCCTTTATAAGCTCCAAACATCTCCTCTGCCTAAGGTTCAACTCCTTCTGTGTGAAAATGTACTTCAAACTCTTATGATCCGTGTACACATCACAACGGTTTCCAATAAGGTAATGTCTCCAAGTCTTCAACACATGCACTACTGCTGCTAACTCCAAATCATGCGTGGCATAATTCAATTCATGCGGTTTTAGTTGTCGTGAGGCATACGAAACAACTCTTCCGTCTTGCATAAGTACACTTCCAAGTCCTAGGCGGGAGGCATCGCAATACACTTGAAACTCCTTGCGTATGTCCGGTAGAATCAACACTGGGGTTGTGGTTAAACATTTCTTTAACTCCTGAAAACTCGCCTCACATTCTTCCGTCCATTTAAATTTGGTATCCTTCTTCAATAACTCCGTCATTGGTTTCGCAATCTTGGAAAAATTCTCAATGAATCTCCGATAGTATCCTGCGAGTCCAAGAAAACTGCGGATCTCGCTAACTAAAGTGGGTGCCAACCATTCAGTGACTGACTGAACCTTGGTGGGATCTACTGCTACACCTTCTCCTAATATAACATGTCCAAGGAATCCGACTTCTTTCAACCAAAACTCACATTTGCTGAACTTGGCATACAACTGATGTTCCCTGAGTTTCTCGAGAACTAAACGCAAATGCTCTTCGTGCTCCTCCTCATTCTTCGAGTATACCATTATATCATCAATGAACACCACAACAAACTTATCCAAATATTCCATGAACACCTTGTTCATCCTGCTCATGAAATAGGCAGGGGCGTTAGTCAGTCCAAATGACATGACCGTATACTCATACAACCCATACCTTGTGGTAAATGATGTCTTTGGTATATCCTTCTCTCGAATCTTCAGCTGGTGATATCCAGATCGCAGATCGATCTTTGAAAACACCTTAGCTCCTTGCAGCTGGTCAAACAAATCATTGATCATCGGCAGTGGTTATTTGTTCTTGATCGTCACCTCATTTAACACGCGATAATCAACAACCATTCTTAAAGACTTAACCAAAAACTTACCAATAACCGCGTCTGGCTGCTCTTCAACCTCCTCCATGTTAACGTGGTTCACTTGTCCTTTGTTGAATGGATTGGGCTTCTTTCCAGCGCTCCCATTACCATTTCCATTCTTCGCTTCAGGGCACTCCGTGGCATAGTGTCCAATCTTCCCGCACTTGAAACAAGTAACGTGTCTTAGGTCTCTCTTGGCGGGTGTGGCTGGATTGGAATGGTTCTAATTGTTGCTTGCTCCATTCCCATTCCCATTCCTTGGGCCAGTATGATTATGGGTACTTCCTCCATTGTGGGTGTGGCCTCCATGGTTATGAACAAGTCCTCCCGAGTTCGGGGTTAGGCGAGGCTTCTGCTGAGCTCCTGAATTATACCTTCCTTGTCCATACTTCCTCTTACGGCTCTCAATCTGCTGCTACTTCCCTTCAATCATAAGAGCCTTATCTACCAACTCCTGGTAGTTGTTGAATGTTTCCACCATCAACTGCATGCTCATCTCATCATTCAGCCCTTCCATAAACTTCTCCTGCTTTGCAGCATCTGTGGCCACATCGTCAGGGGCATAGCGAGATAACATGCTAAACTCATCCACGTACTGAGCCACAGTACAATTCCCCTGGCGTAAGTTGCGAAACTCGCGCTTCTTCATACGCATAGCTCCAGTTGAGACATGGGCTGTACGGAAAGCTTGTTGAAACTGGTCCCATGTAATAGTGGCTATAGGGTAGGTGACAGTGTAATTCTCCCACCATGAGGCTGCTGGTCCATCCAACTGATGTGCGGCAAAACACACCTTCTCAGCATCTGTACATCCTGCAGTGGTTAACTCCCTTCCAATCCTGTGGAGCCAATCATCTGCCATTATCGGCTCGGTGCTACTGGAAAACACCGGCGGCTGCAACCTCAGGAAGTGGGCTAAGTTGTCAACTGGTGGTGGTGGCGGTGGGATGTTGTTGTTGTTGCCTTGGTTCTGAACTAACAACTGCATCAGGGTATTCTGCTGCTGGATCAACTGAGTGAGCTCCGGTGGGAAAGTAAATCTGGGGTCATGTCTCGGAGGCATCTGATGGGTTTAGAGGGAAGAGAATAGAATAGACTGAGCTCTAATGAGAAAAACACTACCCATATGCACATGAGACAAACACAATCATTTCACTCAATCAATCAAGCAAGGGCATACAATCGATCTAACTATTGTTACAAAAGTGCTCGGACTATACTATATACATGGTGGAATACTACTACTGATGTGGTGGTCTACTAAAAATATTGATCGGTCAAAGACTCCATGATGTTTGCTCCAGCTTCATCTTCATAGTCAACATCGCTATCGTCGGGGTCCGAGTCGGTGTCGTCGATGATGATGTAGTCCTCCGGACGAATCTCCTTGGGTTCTTCATCTTCTCCTCCTAGTGCAGGGTCTCCCATGAATACTACTAGCTTCCTTTCCAGATCGTCATTCTTATCCACTAGTACGACGATTTCCTCCTCATAATCTTCACGTGTAGCCTTGAGTTCTTCCTCCAGTTCCATGATCCTAGTCATCGCCTTCTTCAGATCTATCATTCCTGCGCACATCTAGTTCTCCTGGCGACGAATGTGCTGGTTTAACTCCTGGATGAAAGCTGCAATTGATCTATCCTTCCTGGTGCTGATCATCTCCCATTGCTCGTCTCGGCGCCCACAAATCTGGTAGATAGTATCATTAAGCTCCTTATGGTAAACTTCTCCAATGCGTCCCATGGTGATGTGAGCTGCCATACTCTTTCCTAGACTCCAGGTTGGTGCATCGAAGGAAAACTCTATGGACTTAGTGACTGGCGTGAATGTCCTTCCTGGAACTTGAACTTGAATCATCCATCGCTCCTCTTCTGGTAAAGTGGCGTTGTAAGTCCCGGTGAAGCTTGGTATTCCAATGTTCAGGTACCTAGTGACTTCCTTCAAGTGTCGTCCAAAGGGTGCGTCTTCATCCGGTTGTGCAAACTTGTTCCTTGCGTCCGCCATCCCAAAGAATAGAAAATGGAGAGGAGTCAGAAATGAGAAGAGAATAGTGATCTAGGGCTTTTAGCTTAGTGGTCGTGTCCTACACTCAGCATGTGCTCTGATACCATCTTGTAGCGACCCCACCTCAAACGGTCAAGTCTCTGTGCTTTAGTGTCATCCCCGGATCGGTAATGCTGACACACACATTACTCGAAGGATTTATAACAGAGTAGCAATCACACACTTATTACATCGAATGTCTCAAAAGAGAACTTATTACAATAAATATGGCTTAAGGCCATCTAATACGATAACAGCGGAAGGCTTGGAAGATAAAGTGAGTCCATCAACTCCAACGGCATAGCTGAGCTGCACGGCAACGACCTAACGAACCTTACTCCTTGTCTGAAAAGTCTGCAACATAATACGTTGCAGCCCGAAAACGGGTCAGCACATGGAATATGCTAGCAATGTAACACAATAGAGCAAGAACAGAATAATGCTATCACTACATGCATATTTGGCTGGTGGAAAGCTCTATGGTTATAGTTTTGCGAAAAGCCAATTTTTCCCTACAACAAAGGAATATATTTTATTTAACTATCATGGTAGTTGAAACATCATTGAGAAGGTTCCTCCAACTCAATCCCAATTAAAAGTAATTATCAAACCAACAATATCAATTTACAGTGATGAGATACATATGATAATCCAAGTACTAGATACTCAAGATTTGTCCATAACCGGGGACATGGCTAACCACGATTAGTTTATACACTCTGCAGAGGTTTGCACACTTTTCCCACAAGACCCAATCTCCTCTGTTGGATTTCTCGCACTGCCGGGTGTTTGAGAAACGGATGACCGAGACACAGTCTTTCAGAAACATTAACTCCTTACTCCGGGCAGACCATACCAACCTACATCCCTCTACCTGCCGATCCACCTCTTCAAGAGCTCATGCAACTTACTCAACTATGCTAGAGCCCATAATAGCATGTGGCTGCACATGGAAGTTTCTAGCATGAAATATCTCAGTTCCCTTTGAGCCTGGGTGGCGGACCTTACGATTATCACACGGGTACTCTGGGATATCCTAGGACAACACTGGATTCCCCAGGTGCCCAACAAACAATCCACCCAGATGTGTATTTAAGTTGCCACCTTAAGTTGAACCATTAATTAATAATCTCACATCTGTCATGGATTCACTCAAACCCAATCCACGTCTACGAGCATAGCATAGCAATATAAGCAATACATAGAAGTAACTCCCAAGGGTTTGATAATAACAGGGCAATAGGTTCTACCTCATCAACTACTTCCCATCCCACATGTTAAACAAATCCTAGTCATGCAATGGTTGAGGATTGAAACTAATGCATAAAAAATGGGTGATAAAGGGTATGATCAAAGTGTTACTTGCCTTGCTGATGATTCGCAAAACCTAGAGACTCGTAGTAGCACGCTTCACACTCCGGGTGTTCTATCGCAAACAAACAATAGCATGCATAAGCAATCAAGCAAAGAAGCATGGGTAAAACTCAAATAAGAAGATCTAACCAAAAAGTTCAACTTAAGAAATCCGGTTTGAAAAAAGAATCAAATCAAATGGAGCAACGAAACTCAAACTGCAAGGGAAACAAGATCCGATTACTAATCTGAACCTAAGTCAAATTTTTACAGTACCAAAATCTTGTTCAAGTAGATTAAACAAAAATAGGGTTTCGAGACGAAGATCTAGGCGGTTGAGTCACCTGATTCTGATAAACGAGCGAAAAGATAAACTAAAACAAAAATCGGATCAGAAATCGCGATCGAAAATAATCGCGGAAAATCCGAGAAAAAGAAAAACTAACGAACAGGCTAACGAACGAACTTTCGCTGTCTGCGGCTAATGAGTGAACACCGTTCGTTAAAACGAACGTACGGATGAACGTCTGCTAAATAAACTAAACCGGAAAAAAAGAAAACCGATCTATTCTAAAAAAAACTAGGGTTTTCTAAAAAAACTGGATCAGTTTTTCTCTCAAAATCGGCGGCGGCGAGGCGACTACCTTGGCGGGGCTCCGGCGAGGTCCGGCGGTCTCCGCGGGGTTTGGGTGGGGCTGCAGGGTGGCGGGCGGTGCGGCGCGACGGCGGGGAGGTGCGGCACGACGGGCGAGGCGCGGCATCGGTGCGGCGGGGCGCGGCAGGCGGCGGCGGTGCGGTGCAGCGATGGGAGGGGCGAGGTAGGCGGCGGGGTTGGCGGGTAGTGGTGTGGGGGTGCGGGCGGCGCTATAAAAGGAGGGGGGCTTGCTTGGGGGAGGGGCAAGGGCGGCGTAGGAGAGTCCCGGTCGGACTCGGCTTCGGGCGGCGGCGGCCTCCCGATCTCCTGGAGGGAGACGAGGCGCGGGGAGGTGGGCCGGCTCGGCTGGGTTCGGCCCAGTCGGGCGCTGGAGATTTTTTTTAAAATAATTTTGCCGAAACTTAAATAAATCCTAGAAAATAAAATAAAAATCTAAAAATGCCAAAACAAATTTTCACCGTATAAATAAAATATTTAGAACAAGATGAACATTTTCTTAGCCCTACAATGCAACTTTGAAGTACGTGCAATTTTTATAATTCAAATAAAATAGCAATAAACTCCGAATAAAATCAAATATTTGATTTTAATATTTTTCCTCCAATATTTCATTTATTTTGGAGAAGTCATATTATCTCCTCTCATATATTTTAATATGAAATATTTTCGGAGAGAAAAATAATTAAAACCAAAAATCCTCGTTTCAATATTTGATAAAATATGAAAACAGGGAAATCCCCAACTCTCTCCGAGGGTCCTTGAGTTGCTTAGGATTTCGAGGGTCGCGAAATGAAATGCAGCAAAATATGATATGCTGGAATGATCTATGTATAACATTCCAAATTGAAAATTTGGGATGCTACAAAAATATAATAGTCTTTTGATGAAGTCGTACCCACTATTTGATGTAGTCAAATAAATGGATAGGTGACATATTGGTATATTGGTATTTTGGTCATTATGACATGACAGACAATATCTGAGCTAAAAATAATGCTTTAAAATTGAATTTTTTTAGCATGTGCCTAACAAAGCAATGGCATTTTGGAGTAGTTGAAATTCATAGTGGTAAAACATAGTAGTTAGACACAAACGGTGGAATAAATGGTAAAAACAAATTAAATTTATAGTACTTTCTAAAGCTATGGACAAAAATTAAATATGTGAAGTATTGCATATGAGATGATAAATATTATTATGTGAGCTCTTTAATTTAATATATTCACTATTTTCAATAGTTTAAGTTGATGGCAAAAAGAGAATGATGTAACATTATAGTCCATATGATGTATGAATAATTCCAATGTTGTGTGCAATGTCAACTGTGCATCTATATCACTTGGTCACTATTGTCTACCTAGTGTTTCATCCGAACGATAACGACATCATTGTGTTCTTCAATGATGTAATAGTTCTAAGGCGGGCTATGCCTTGTTGCAAGAAACTATTGTTTCATTTGTTGCATTAAGGTCACAAGTATGCTATTGTTTTAGATATGAAGTGGTATGGACTATCTCACATCACAGGACAACTCATCATACATGATACTTATGATATTTGATTTTTCAGTTATCTGTAATATGAATTTTTGTATTCACGTTTGTGAAAGATTAAATATGAAAATAAATACAAGTGATTGCAACCTATTTCAAAATATAATATCTATCTCTTTTGTGAACTGAAATATGATGTTTCAAATGTAAACAGTTAGTACATATAATATTTAATTTCATTTATTCGAAATCTGATTTTTTCCCTCAATAATTACCTTATTTGATATTATGAAAGTAAAATATGATATGAAGAGCATCTAATATTTTGTTATTTAATAAATATATGTAATACAAGTTTAGCATATCTAATATGGAAAATAAATGACATATGTAATACTTAGCATATTCAACTTCACAAAAGATTATGAACTAACGTAATGAGTCTTAATAATGTTATTCTTCATCTCAATCCCTTTTCTATCAGTAATATGAAATATGTAATATTATTTATGTTACAATAATATGGAATAAGTTCATACTTAGCATATTAAATTATCTATTAGTATACAAAATGTCATGTTTCACTAATATGTAATATGTTAGTATGAAATATGAAATAAAAAACACATGTTTCAATATTATGAATGCCAAATACATGTTGTATAATATAAAAATGATATCTCAGTAGCATATGAAATATAGAGTAAATTCCTTCTATATTGAAATATTTTTTACATAAATTCGAAATTGTGTATTAACTTATGTAAAACATGACATATGAAAATCAATACAAACGGTTGCAACCTGTTTCAATATATACTATTCTGTTTATTTTTAACCAAAATATGATGTTCAACATGTGAACCGTTAAGACATGACTTATTAAATATTATATACCTGAAATTTCATTTTGGTGAAAGTGAAATGTCATCTTTACAACATCTCGTATTTCATTCTTTCCACAATAATAACCATATGAAATATGTAATTGTTAGATTATATGTCAGCAAATTGACATATGTAATACTTACCATATTCTTCATATGACTCTCGGGATGCGAAACATTAATGAAACTAGAACACACATTTCAGTAATAGGAAAGAACAAAGAAACTAAAACAGATGTTGTATCATGTAAATATGATATTTTAGTGATGTATTTTGATACATACGGTCTACTATTATACAAATTGTGAAATATGATATATATGAAATTATATTTTGTTGTTATCTGTAATAGGAATTTGTTTTTTCACATATGTCAAACATGAAAAATGAAAATAAATAGAAATGATTGCAACCTACTTCCAAATATCATATTCTCTGTTTTTACAATTGAAATATTAATGTTAGAAATGGGAATCATTATGACATATCTTATTTCATTAGACATATGTGAAAAATGATATTTGGTCATGAATTACCTAATTTCATATTATGAAATTTAATTATTATATGCACAGCATCTAATTTGTAGTTATTCAATAAATAATTAAAATAACATTTGTTAATAATATATTAAAATTTTGGTTAGTCATACAAAAATTTGGTTATATGCACAGCAAGTGTTTTCATGATTCACATTTCACATTATTGATATACAGGAGAGTCATATGGAAAATATCGGTATTTAAGCTCATTAAGTTAGTCATACAAAAATTTGTAAAGTTGAATATGGTAAGTATTACGTATCTCATTTTTCTGACAAATAAGTACGCATAGATGGATAATTCTTTTATTTTACATGGATCCTATTATGGAAACAATGAAATCTGAGATGTTGTAATTATTGCAATGCACTTCCATAATATGAATTCCATAATTGAATAGAACATTTCATATTTCAGATGTATAATATGAAATAATAGATGTCTAAACGGTGCATAGTTGAAACATCATATTTGAGTTGAAATAATACATAAATATGTTATTTTGAAATAGGTTGAAATCATTTGTATTTATTTTCATATATGATGTTTGACATAACTGAATAGTGATATATGATATGATCTTCAATGATATATGGTATTGCATCCAAACATAGTGAAATCGGTGTGATCTTCAATGATCTAATTGTTGTAAGGCGGGCTATGCCTTATTGCACGAAACTATTCTTTCATTTGCTTCATTCAGGTCAGCAGTCTGCTATTTTTTCTATATGAAGCGGTATGGTCTATCTCACATCGCACGACAGCTCATCATATAGGGTAAACTACATTGCAGCACCTAGACTCTTAAAAACAACATAGCGTGGGAACATGAATTCAATTGCATTGGACATAACAGTTGTTGTTTGTGCCGCCAACGACGGATCTCGTTCATACAAATAGAGTTTGTACATTTGTACAAATGGGTATATTGTGGATATCATCGTCATAGTGTGCGTTTGTGATAGTTCTAGATGTCAAGGAATGGTTATCTTGTTCCATGGTCTTCATAAAATAAAATCTATTTCATATCATGAATTACATTATTAATCTTTTCTGGAATTCAATTTTTTGGGGAATACATGTTTGGCATAACCATGCAATTTTCTGTTACTATATTCATATTATAATGAACTTCAAGATTTCAGTTAAAAATTGAATTTTGATCTCTTAGAAAACATTGCACACGATGAACATACGAAATACATTGATACACATAGTTTTACACATAATAAGTACCAAAGGAATTGCATTTTGATTAAAGTAGGAGCAAAAAAATAAGATTCAAGTTGGAAAACATAATAAATAAGTAATATAAGCATTAGCATCATCGTCATTTGAATGTAAGATTATATGCGGGCAATCAACGTGTACTTTGTCACTATTGAGCATGCGCCTAACGAAGCAATGGCATTTTTTAGCAATTGAGATTCATAGTGGCAAAACTTAGTACTCAGACACAACCTGTGGCATAAATGATAATAATTATTCATTTGTTATTATTTTGTAAAGATATGGGAAACAATTTGGTATGTCAAGTATTATACGTCAGTCAATAAATATTATTATTGTAGTGACCAGACCTCAAACGGTCCAATCTCTGTGCTCTGGTGTCATCCCTGGATCAGTAATGCTGACACCACACAATACTTGAAGGATTTATAACAAAGTAGCAATCACACACTTATTACATCGAGTGTCTCAAAAGAGAACTATTACAATAAATATGGCTTAAGGCCATCTCATAACGATAACAGTGGAAGGCTTGGAAGATAAGTGAGTCCATCAACTCCAACGGCATCACTGAGTATAGAACCGCGACCTAAAAGCACCTTACTCGTCGTCTGAAAAGTCTACAACATGAACGTTGCAGCCCGAAACGGGTCAGCACATGGAATATGCTGGCAATGTAACACATAGAGAGCAATGAAAGAACAAGGCTATACTACATGCATATTTGGCTGGTGGAAAGCTCTATGGTTACAGTTTTGCGTAAAGCCAATTTTTCCCTACTGCAAAAGGAATAAATTTTATTTAACTATCATGGTGGTTGTTAAACATTGAGAGTGTAGACACGCTCTCAATCCCAATTAAACATCATCATTAAAACCCAACAAATTAATTAGAGTAACATGATGAGATTCACATGATAATCCAAGAACTAGATACTCAAGATGTCCATAACCGGGGACACAGCTAACCATGATTAGTTTATACACTCTGTAGAGTTTTGCGCACTTTTCCCCACAAGACTCGATCTCCTCCGTTGGATTTCTCACACTACATGGTGTTTGAGAAACGGATGACCGAGACATAGTTTTTCAGAACCGCCCGCACCTTACGAATGGGTAGACCGTTACACCTACTTTCCCCTACATCTGCTAGTCTACCACTGTAAGAGTCCGCACAACTTAGTCAACTATGCTAGAGCCCATAGTAGCTTGTGGCTGCACACGGAAGTTTCTAGTATGAATAATCTCATGATCCCTTTGATCCTAGGTGGCGGTCTAAAAGAAAAACAGGCAATCGCTGGAATACCCAGGTGCCTCAATCCACCCAGATGTGTATTTAAGTTGCCACCTTAGATAAACCATTAATTAACAATCTCACATCTGTCATGGAAACACTCACCCAATCCACGTCTACTAGCATAGCATGGCATGCAAAGCAAACGTAGAAGTAACTCCCAAAGGTTTGATAATAAAACAGGTAATAGGTACTACCTCATCTACTTCCCAAACCCACAATTTAATTAGATCCTAATCATGCAATGTGTGAGGATTGATCTAATGCAATAAAAACTGGGTAATAGGAAGTATGATCAAAGTGTTACTTGCCTTGCTGATGATCCGCAAAACCTAGCGATTCAAAGTAGCAAGCGGCACACTCCGGGTACTCTATCGCAAACAAACAAGCTGTAACGCCCCAAGACCGGAGCTTCAGATGTCTTCCAGGGTTTCCGAGATTTCGTTGTGTGATTTGTTTCGTCTGTTGCATTCATCTTTGCATCATGTGCATTGCATCATGTCATCATGCCATCATGTCATTTCTTTTCTTAACTCAACTAAATAAACCGTATGGATCTTCGATCCATTTAAACCAAGGAATTCACATGGTGATTCTCTTTACAACTTATCCTCTCGATATTTAGAGAGCTATAGTAATTATTCCAATTATGTGGAATTACCTTAACACACTTGCAAAAATCCCAATGCCTTTTATTATTTCAACTCTTGGCCTCTAACTTTGCCACATGTCCTTTCATCATTTTCCGGAGCTCCACCTAATTTCTCAACATTTTTGGGCACTTCGAAAAACCTATCCTAGTTCAAACCTTTTGAATTAAATTCAAAGGAATTTGAATTTAATCTTTCAAACTTGACCTTTTTCTATTTTCCCGGACCGTGCTTATTTTTCTGAGTCCGTGAAAATTATCCCCGTGCCCAAATTCTTCCTCTAACCTTCTCTTCTCTCTTTTCCTTTCTCCTATTTTATTGTCTCTGTTTTTGTTAAGAGTAGAATCAAGAGAGGGAGAGAAGGGAGCCCAACAGGCCATTTGGGCCCAGCTGCATCTAACCTAGCCCAGGCCGGCCCATCCTTCCCCACAGCCCACCTAAACCTACTTCCTAACCCTAGGCCCAACGCACCAACCTCCCTCTCCTCATGATCTCCTCTTCCCTCGCGCCGCCAGAGAGACCCGCAGCCCAATCCCCATCTCCCTCGCGCGTGCTCCTCTTCTCACTTGCTGGCCGCAGCCACTCCTCCCTCGATCCCTCTCCTCCTCTCGCTAGTCTTCTGCTGCCGCCACACCCTCTCGCTCGCGCCCGATCCCCCCCGGTAGCCACGTCTAGCGCCGGCCCTGCCGCCAAGCGACGCCCGCTCTTCGGTCCGGCGTCCCACGCTGTCCCCGTCGCCATCGTCCATCCTTTCACCGGAGCCCGGCACCTCTACCTCGCCTCTGCTCCCGCATGCTTCGCCTCCCCGTGCTCCAGTTGCACCGACGTCCGGGGCTCCAAGTCCTCCACCTCCGTTGTTCGCCCCAAGGTTCGGCGAGGTCACGGCCGGACCCAACTCCGGTGCCCCGTCCCCATTGGTGCTGACCTCCACCGCAGGGGCAGCGTGGTCGCTGCCCTACTTCTGTGTTGTTTGCCAGGTCCCGCAGGAGGCCGCGCGAGCCCGCATTGACCACGTCAGTGTGGGTCCTTTTCGCCTGCAGCTGCCGCCATGGAACCGAGCTTAGAGCTCCGCTGCTGCCTTGGTGCTGCTATGCCCAACTCCTCCTTGACAGTTGCCTCGTCTCCGGCCCTGCCCATTGGAGCCATGCCTCCCGGTGCCTGCAGCCGTGTCGCCGGTCTTCTGTCTCGACCCGACATCTTTCCCTTGTGGCATCTATTTAGGTGCAGCACCACAAGTTTTGCCTCTGTGCACCCGGGTGATGTTGGCAGTGGAGTACCACGACGCCCGACGCCTAAAACGATCACCGAACCGGAAATAACGCCAAGTACTAGGTCAACGAGGACCGCCAAGTTCGTCTTCCGCCGTCTCCAAAATCGCCAAGTACCACGACGATACGTGAACGACCACCGCCGACCCCAAGTTACTCGGATTCGTCAAGTACCTCTACGAAAACATTGTACAACTACTTCCTCTACGAACTCGAACCACTCGATAATGCTCCCTTGGAAGGTATAACCACCGAGACGACGCCTGTGAACGAGTGTTGTGTGATGTATGAGATGCTTGTGTTTGCACCGTGTCCGAATTGTCACTCGTTTTCATGCCACTAACCCGTGGGAACCCGGTAGTCAGGAGCACCCCACCATCTCTAGCATGTTTCGCACATCCGCACGCTTCCTTTTGCACCGGTATCTCCATGAGCTATCGGAACCGATATGTTGCCGTGGCATCATTTTCGGATTCGTTGCCGTGGCACCCCTTTCTTCCACCACGGTGACAAATGCTTCATAACATGCTCATGTCAACATTTTCATAAAATTGCTTAAAACTTCCTTATGTTTTTCGCATCATAAACATTTAAAATGTTTATAATCATTGTTGCATTAAATTGCTAATGCATATGGGGATTTACCGGATTTGTTGTTTGTTATATCCGACCCCATTTAAATTGTTTAGATGATATAGTTTTGTTATGCTTCACCTCTTGCCATGTTTAAAAACAACATTTAAATATTGTTGGGTACCTTAAACGAGAGAGAACTAAATAATTCATGTGGTGTTTTCTTCAATATGCAACTCCGTTGCATAATGAGCTCCACTTAATTTGTAGGATTGTTTGTGCACTTTGCCATGCCATGCTTCATTAAACCGGACATGCATCATACTTGTTTGCGCATCGTGCCATGTTGATGTGTTGGTTGTTTACTATGTTGTTTGCTCCTTTCCGGTGTTGGTTCTTCGGGTTGGTTCCGGTAACGTGGCGTTTGTGAGGACCCATTCGTTTACGTCCGTTTGTCTTCTTCATGGACTCGTTCTTCTTCCTTGTGGGATTTCAGGAAAGATGACCATACCCTCGAAATCACTTCTATCTTTGCTTGCTAGTTGCTTGCTCTTTTGCTATGCCTATGCTGCGATACCTACCACTTGCTTATCATGCCTCCCATATTGTTGAACCAAGCCTCTAACCCACCTTGTCCTAGCAAACCGTTGTTTGGCTATGTTACCGCTTTGCTCAGCCCCTCTTATAGCGTTGTTAGTTGCAGGTGAAGATTGAAGTTTGTTCCTTGTTGGAACATGGAGATGTTGTTCCTTGTTGGAACATGTTTACTTGTTGGGATATCACAAATATCTTATTTAATTAATGCATCTATATACTTGGTAAAGGGTGGAAGGCTCGGCCTTATGCCTGGTGTTTTGTTCCACTCTTGCCGCCCTAGTTTCCGTCATATCGGTGTTATGTTCCCGGATTTTGCGTTCCTTACGCGGTTGGGTTATAATGGGAACCCCTTGACAGTTCGCTTTGAATAAAACTCCTCCAGCAAGGCCCAACATTGGTTTTACCATTTGCCACCTAGCCTCTTTTTTCCCTTGGGTTAGGCCAGCCCAAGGGTCATCTTTATTTTAACCCCCCGGGCCAGTGCTCCTCTGAGTGTTGGTCCAACTGAGCGATGTCCGGAGCTGCCAGGGGCAACTCTGGGCTGGCCCACCCGACGTCTGGCTCATCCGGTGTGCCCTGAGAACGAGATATGTGCAGCTCCTCTCGGGATTTGTCGGCACATCTAGGTGGCTTTGCTGGTCTTGTTTTACCATTGCCGAAATGTCTTGTAACCGGGATTCCGAGTCTGATCGCCCGCTAGAAGGTCTATTCCTTCGTTCACCGTGAGAGCTTGTCATGGGCTAAGATGGGACACCCCTGCAGGGTTTTGAACTTCCGAAAGCCGTGCCCACGGTTATGGGCAGATGGGAATTTGTTAATGTCCGGTTGTAGAAAACCTGAACTTGACCTTAATTAAAATGCATCAACCGCGTGTGTAACCGTGATGGTCTCTTTCCGGCGGAGTTCGGGAAGTGAACACGGTGTTGGAGTTATGTTTGACGTAGGTTGTTCTAGGATCACTTCTTGATCATAGATTCTCGACCGTGCTTTGCCTTCTCTTCTCGCTCTCATTTGCGTATGTTAGCCACCATATATGCTAGTCGCTTGCTGCAGCTCCATCTCATATCTTTTACCTTACCCATAAGCTTAAATAGTCTTGATCGCGAGGGTGCGAGATTGCTGAGTCCCCGTGGCTCACAGATACTTCCAAAACCAGCTTGCAGGTGCCGATGAGTCCGTGCAGTCGACGCAACCAAGCTCAAGGAGGAGCTCGATGAAGATCTTGTCCTTTGTGTCATTTCATTCTAGTTGATCAGTAGTGGAGCCCAGTTGGGGTCGATCGGAGACCATGTCGCATTTGGGGTTCTTCTTTTATTTTGGTTCCGTAGTTGGACCTTGTTTGTATCTGGATGATGTAATGTTTTATTCATGTATTGTGTGAAGTGGCGATTGTAAGCCAACTATGTATCTCTTTTCCCTTATGTATTACATGGGTTTGTGTGAAGATTACCTCACTTGCGACATTGCTTTCAATGCAGTTATGCCTCTAAGTCGTGCTTCGACACGTGGGAGATATAGCCGCATCGAGGGCGTTACAAGTTGGTAATCAGAGCCTTCCCCGACCTTAGGAGCCCCATTGCTTGATCGTTTTTAGCGGCCGAGTTGTGTCTAGAAAAATGTTTTGAGCCATTTAGGAATTATATATCGGAGAGTTTAGGAATTCTTTTTACTTCCCAGTCTCCTCATCGCTCTGGTAAGGCATCCTGACGTAGAGTTTTGACTCTTCTCTTCTCAAATTTCACTAAAAAAAATTTAGGATCACGCGGGTATCTTGGAATCGTTCCGATGGTTTTGTGACGAGAACATTGTCTTGGTGCCTCCTGTCAGGGGTTTTGTGGAAGTGTCCCGGGGAGTTGAGCTCCGAGGTGTTGTCGTCATAATTTTATCGTTGCAGTTCTGGAATACCTGAGTTTAGTACGCCGACATCGAAAATCTCTTTTATGCAGTTCGTTGGTGAGATAACCTCGACGCCACCCAGTACTGGGGCGGGAGTTTGGGAGTATCGCCATAACTTGTATAACGGATGCTTTTCGAAGGTTGAGGTAGACGATTTCCGAAGGATTCTTGGTTATGTGTTGAAGGATGGATACAGTTGGATGTAGGATTTGCTAGTTTTGGGTGAGATATTATGCTTCCCCTGTATCCCCAACACCTGATTGCATAACCGAAAAATTTCGGGAGTTTATAATGGGGAATTCAAGTAGCTCTTAGGATATCTTTCCAATGGATATATGATATGAAATTGGGGTTCGACGTCTAGTGGTCCGCCTATTCACGGTCGGTTTTACAATGGTCTCGTTGTGTCTTAAAGATTCCTTGGCTATGCCGACTCGGGGACACTTCGTATGTCATGTGCACTGCCTTGTACATGATGGTGCTGTACGATCGAGCCCGTGTAGGCCCCACCACGAAAACTTCGGACGAAATCTCTATCATATGTTTGTTCCGGCTTATTCCGCAAGCCAATCCTTTGTTTTTGTTTTGAGTTGTGGTATTCGAGTTGCTTCGAAGTCAAGAGTTGATTCCATACCTTTCCCAAATGTTGTTCTCATACTCCGATGTGAATACCAATCCTCATGATAATCGAGATTGTCATGTCAATCCTTTTCAACCGGCGTGTTTCTCTTCAAGTGGATCCGATCATTTCTACAACCGTAAGATCCATTCTTTTCCGTCAATGTTCTTACCCGGTGGTTTCCATGAAGATGTTCTACTAGTTCGTCATTCTTCATTCTTTTCTTCTCCGGTGGATTCAATTCAAGCTTTCGGTGTTGAT
This sequence comes from Triticum urartu, assembly GCF_003073215.2. Classification (NCBI taxonomy): domain Eukaryota; kingdom Viridiplantae; phylum Streptophyta; class Magnoliopsida; order Poales; family Poaceae; genus Triticum; species Triticum urartu. The sequence continues at coordinate 119,625,077 of NC_053024.1, forward strand.
CATATTCTTTTCTGTATTTCAAATGCTTTTCTTGTGCCGGTGCACCTCATAATAATTCATTTCTCGCTATTCATTTGTTCCGGAGTGCTCAAGATATCTCAATGGGCTCGTCTTGTCATTCAAGATCCGTTCAACCTATTTCGGGGTTGTTATCTCATTCAAGCCATTTAATTCAACCAATGCTTTCTCTCTTTTAAATCCTTCAATGATGTTTCTTTTGAGTGGGCCGTAACCCACAGGTCTTTTCCCAGGATCTTACCTGACTCTTCTTATTCTCCCGGAGCTATCATAAATTCATTTCAAAGTTTGAATTAAGAATGAATTATCATAAGTCAAATGTATTTCTCCAAGATCTTTCAAATTCTTTTCATCGTTGGCTCAACCTTTCCATTCTTCATTACGGAGTGCCTCAACAATTCATGGTGGTGTTTCTCGTCGTCATTCTCGGATTTTGAAGACCGAAGAAGAGTTTCTCTTTAATCTTGCTCCATTCTCTTCAAGATTCGTGATTCTTGTTTGTTGCCATCCTCTCGTAATTGCTTTGATCGTGAAAAATTATTTTCACCTATCCGAAGCAATTCAAGAGTCTTCTCAGTTTGTTATCCGGAGTCCATCAATTCAGGTTTATTCATTATTAGCTTTCAGCTCTCATACTCCAAATCTTACCGGTGCTTCGTTCAAGTGATCTCTAATCAGTTTGTGATCCCTTCGTTCTCATGTATCTAGTTTCTCTCGAGCATCTTCGTTCATTTGCAAATTCTTCCCGGTGTTTCTTTATCTTTTCTTCGTCCATTTTAAATTCTTACGGTGGTTCTTCGAAGATTCTTCTTCCTTCGTTTATCATATCAATGCATTCGTGCTTTCCAAATTCTACTGGTGGATCGTTGAAGACCTTCTCAAGTTGAGCTATATCTATCTTCATCCTTGCTACGAGAATAAGTAGTATGCCAAATCCGTGGATTGTCATCAATTTAAATTGGTGAAGGATAAGCATAACATAATTCTTATTCTTGTTCATCCAAATGATTAATTCCTTATTCCGAAGGTTCATTGAAAAATTCTCGGTTTCTTTGTTTCATCTTCTATTTTTCCCGGAGTTCCAACCTTTTTCAATTACTTCACCACGGAGATTCATTTAAATCGGTACAAGGATTCACCTTGTGTTTTCAACTTCTCTTTCCTTCCGTTTGTTCATTCTTTCGTTTACCGGAGTTCTTCATGGAGGTTCTACATGATGGTTCATAAAGGATTTAATTCCTTCTCGAAGTGTTCATCAAGATTCTTTTCTAAGAAGCTCAAGTTTTCTTCATCTTGCTATCCGGAGTGCATTTCTATCTACCGTATCATTGGAGGTGGTATTATGTCATTCTTGATAATTTGAGTTCATGTTTTCATGATTCACATGTTGTCAAGATTGGGATATTTTAAATCCATCAATCTCGTCATTGGAGCTATCTTGGGTTATATTTCACCTAAAACCGCCCCTAAGGATTGTTGCTATTTATGGTGCTCATATAAGACCCAAGTTCTTCATTTATCCTCCCGGTGAAATAAGCTTCTCGTCTCCTTGTTGATATCAATCCAATTCTGCTTCTCGTCTCCTTGTCACCTCATAATTTGAGATGTATTCCATAAGACCATATCAAGCTTACTCTTTTCGTTGTTGGTTTTCCAACAATTCTGTTCGAACCTTCTCCTAAGGATGCCTTTTCAAGCTCTTTTGTGACAGAAGTTGGCTTTTTCTTCCCCATTCTCCTATTTCAATTATCTATCTTCTATTCTTTTGTTCCGGAGGCATTGTGATGTTGCTTTCTTCAACCATCATCTCGCTTCATCAAAGATTATGTTCTTTTCATGATTGTCTATTTAACCGGAGTGTTGTGCCCTTTTGCTCAAGTTCCTTTCATCTTATCAAGTCTTGCATACCTTCTAAACCGGAGTGCTTCCCGAATTTGTTCTTACTTGTTCCTCTTTCTTAACGGGGTGCTTTCAACTTTATTCATCTTCGTTGTACTCTTTCTTTCAAATTTGCTCAACCTCTCGAGGTTCTTTGGTTTCACTCGTTTGAAAGAAGCAACTTAGTTTTACCTCTTCTCTTCCTCTTCTTTTCCCTCCGGTGCCATCCTAGATCTCGGGACGAGATCCTCTCGTAGTGGTGGAGTGTTGTAACGCCCCAAGACCGGAGCTTCAGATGTCTTCCAGGGTTTCCGAGATTTCGTTGTGTGATTTGTTTCGTCTGTTGCATTCATCTTTGCATCATGTGCATTGCATCATGTCATCATGCCATCATGTCATTTCTTTTCTTAACTCAACTAAATAAACCGTATGGATCTTTGATCCATTTAAACCGAGGGAATTCGCATGGTGATTCTCTTTACAACTTATCCTCTCGATATTTAGAGAGCTATAGTAATTATTCCAATTATGTGGAATTACCTTAACACACCTGCAAAAATCCCAATGCCTTTTATTATTTCAACTCTTGGCCTCTAACTTTGCCACATGTCCTTTCATCATTTTCTGGAGCTCCACCTAATTTCACAACATTTTTGGGCACTTCAAAAAACCTATCCTAGTTCAAACCTTTTGAATTAAATTCAAAGGAATTTGAATTTAATCTTTCAAACTTGACCTTTTCCTATTTTCCCGGACCGTGCTCATTTTTCTGAGTCCGTGAAAATTATCCCCGTGCCCAAATTCTTCCTCTAACCTTCTCTTCTCTCTTTTCCTTTCTCCTATTTTATTGTCTCTGTTTTTGTTAAGAGTAGAATCAAGAGAGGGAGAGAAGGGAGCCCAGCAGGCCATTTGGGCCCAGCTGCATCTAACCTAGCCCAGGCCGGCCCATCCTTCCCCGCAGCCCACCTAAACCTACTTCCTAACCCTAGGCCCAACGAACCAACCTCCCTCTCCTCACGATCTCCTCTTCCCTCGCGCCGCCAGAGAGACCCGCAGCCCGATCCCCATCTCCCTCGCGCGTGCTCCTCTTCTCGCTCGCTGGCCGCAGCCACTCCTCCCTCGATCCCTCTCCTCCTATCGCTAGTCTTCTGCCGCCGCCACACCCTCTCGCTCGCGCCCGATCCCCCCCCCGGCAGCCACGTCCAGTGCTGGCCCTGCCGCCGAGCGACGCCCGCTCTTCGGTCCGGTGTCCCGCGCTGTCCCCGTCGCCATCGTCCATCCTGTCACCGGAGCCCGGCGCCTCTACCTCGCCTCTGCTCCCGCATGCTTCGCCTCCCCGTGCTCCAGTTGCACTGACTTCCGGGGCTCCAAAATCCTCCACCTCCGTTGTTCGCCCCAAGGTCCGGCGAGGTCACGGCCGGACCCAACTCTGGTGCCCCGTCCCCATTGGTGCTGACCTCCACCGCAGGGGCAGCGTGGTCGCTGCCCTGCTTCTATGTTGTTTGCCAGGTCCGGCAGGAGGCCGCGCGAGCCCGCATTGACCACGTCGGTGTGGGTCCTTTTCGCCTGCAGCGGCCACCATGGAACCGAGCTTAGAGCTCCCCTGCTGCCTTGGTGCTGCTATGCCCAACTCCTCCTTGACAGTTGCCTCGTCTCCGTCCCTGCCCGTTGGAGCCATGCCTCCTTGTGCCCGCAGCCGCGTCGCCGGTCTTCTGTCTCGACCCGGCATCTTTCCCTTGTGGCATCTATTTAGGTGCAGCGCCACAAGTTTTGCCTCTGTGCACCCGGGTGATGTTGGCAGTGGAGTACCTCGACGCCCGACGCTTAAAACGATGACCGAACCGGAAATAACGCCAAGTACTAGGTCAACGAGGACCGCCAAGTTCGTCTTCCGCCATCTCTGAAATCGCCAAGTACCACGACGATACGTGAACGACCACCGCCCACCCCAAGTTACTCGGATTCGTCAAGTACCTCTACGAAAACATTGTACAACTACTTCATCTACGAACTCGAACCGCTCGAGAATGCTCCCTTGGAAGGTATAACCACCGAGACGACGCCCGTGAACGAGTGTTGTGTGATGTATGAGATGCTTGTGTTTGCACCGTGTCCGAATTGTCACTCGTTTTCATGCCACTAACCCGTGGGAACCCGGTAGTCGGGAGCACCCCACCATCTCTAGCATGTTTCGCACATCCGCGCGCTTCCTTTTGCACCGGTATCTCCATGAGCTATCGGAACCGATATGTTGTCGTGGCATCATTTTCGGATTCGTTGCCGTGGCACCCCTTTCTTCCACCACGGTGACAAATGCTTCATAACATGCTCATGTCAACATTTTCATAAAATTGCTTAAAACTTGCTTATGTTTTTCGCATCATAATAACAACATTTAAATGTTTATAATCATTGTTGCATTAAATTGCTAATGCATATGGGGATTTACCGGATTTGTTGTTTGTTATATCCGGCCCCATTTAAATTGTTTAGATGATATAGTTTTGTTATGCTTCACCTCTTGCCATGTTTAAACAACATTTAATATTGTTGGGTACCTAACCGAGAGTGAGCTAAATAATTGATGTGGTGTTCGGTCAATATGCTACGGAGTTGCATATTGAGCTCCACTTAATTTGTAGGATTGCTTGTGCACTTTGCCATGCCATGCCGCTTTAATCCGGACATGCATCATACTTGTTTGCGCATCATGCCATGTTATGTGATGATTGTTCACTATGCTGTTTGCTTCTTTTCGGTGTTGCTTCTTCGGGTTGGTTCTGATAACGTCGTGTTTGTGAGGAACCGTTCGTCTTCGTCCGTTTGTCCTCTTCATGGACTCGTTCTGCTTCCTTGCGGGATCTCAGGCAAGATGACCATACCCTCGAAATCACTTCTATCTTTGCTTTCTTAGTTGCTTGCTCTTTTGCTATGCCTATGCTGCGATACCTACCACTTGCTTATCATGCCTCCCATATTGTTGAACCAAGCCTCCAACCCACCTTGCCCTAGCAAACCGTTGTTTGTCTATGTTACCGCTTTGCTCAGCCCCTCTTATAGCGTTGTTAGTTGCAAGTGAAGATTGAAGTTTGTTCCTTGTTGGAACATGGAGATGTTGTTCCTTGTTGGAACATGTTTACTTGTTGGGATATCACAATATATCTTATTTAATTAATGCATCTATATACTTGGTAAAGGGTGGAAGGCTCGGCCTTATGCCTGGTGTTTTGTTCCACTCTTTCCGCCCTAGTTCCCGTCATATCGGTGTTATGTTCCTGGATTTTGTGTTCCTTACGCGGTTGGTTTATAATGGGAACCCCTTGACAGTTCGCTTTGAATAAAACTCCTCCAGCAAGGCCCAACATTGGTTTTACCATTTGCCACCTAGCCTCTTTTTTCCCTTGGGTTAGGCCAGCCCAAGGGTCATCTTTATTTTAACCCCCCGGGCCAGTGCTCCTCTGAGTGTTGGTCCAACTGAGCGATGTCCGGAGCTACCAGGGGCAACTCTGGGCTGGCCCACCCGACGTCTGGCTCATCCGGTGTGCCCTGAGAACGAGATATGTGCAGCTCCTCTCAGGATTTGTCGGCACATCTAGGTGGCTTTGCTGGTCTTGTTTTACCATTGCCGAAATGTCTTGTAACCGGGATTCCGAGTCTGATCG